>NC_090128.1:17053430-17288430 GCF_040581485.1 Linepithema humile
ACGCAGATAAAATTTAAAAAAAAACTGTGGCTGCATGGGCAATACAATATGGAATTACACATTCTGCACTGAAAGAACTTTTGAAAATTTTAAATACTTTTACAAATACTACATTTCCAAAGGATTCTAGAACCTTCTTAGAAACTCCCAGAAATACAGATGTTATTGGAAGCATCAAGCATTATGCGGCATAATAATCAAGAAACATATGATTTTATAGAGTTTACAGAATATGATCTGCCATTGATAAATATGAATGCATTAAAACGGTTAGAAGAAGTATTAAAAGATAGCTCGTTTGCAAACAAAATGATAAAAATGTTGTGGTATACACAATATACAGCGTGTGTCAAAAGTTCCGGGACGGCTGGATAATTTGAAAAATACGCATCACAGAGGAAAATGACCTCGACAAAAGTTGTAGGATTTTTTTCGGGCAATCCGATGGTTACCTTAGATTTGGCCTTGCTCGTGACCTTCAAGGTCATTTCAAGGTCAAATCAAATTTTTTAAATAGAAACCCCTATTTTTGATTCCAAAATCTAATAGCTGGTATCAAGAGCTTTTCAAAACACTATAATGAAGTTATTTTTCATTAAGTACTTTTCGAGTTATGAGGCTTGAAAGTTACAGCATTTTGATATAAAATACAAAATATCTTGTAAAACATTCAATTTTCGGAAATCTTACCTTAATACTTTTATGCACAAAATAATGAGACGAATCAATTGGTATAAAGAAAACACATAGTTGCTTTAAAAAAAAAATATGTAATTTGCGACATGCAACTGCATACTTTTTTTTAAAACCAATGTGTTTTCTTTATACCAATTTGTTTTCATTATACCAATTATTTAACTATAAAATTATGGTTGGCCCAACCATAATCCATTATGGTTGAATTAACTATAAAAACATGATTAAATCAGCTATAATCCGTATGGTTGAAATAACTATAAAAATGTGGTTGTTTCTTTTACACACTATAAATTATAGTGTAATTATGGTAATTGTAACTATTTTGTTTTCGCAGTGTATAGTTCTATTTAATTTATTTTTAAAATACTGTAACAAATAATATATTGAAGGATATATATGAAAAAAGAAATATATTTTGTATGTAAACATAAAATACATAAATGTTTATAAATAAAATGACTTACTCATTTTTATATTCTTCTCCACATTATATTATTATGTGTATAATAAAATAAAATCATCGTAAAATGGAGTCCTGGAAAGCCGAATGGCGAGTACGCTGCCTGATGGTGCTCAGCGCTCAAGGAGCTGTCATTGGCGGCGTCACGTGTTTTCTTATAAATGCATATTTCTGCGAATTTTCAATGAATCGATCTGAAAATTTCCAGAAACCTTCTTTCTATAGTGATGAACAAATGTTTCACTGGAGGTTGTTTCAAATTTCAAGTTCCCTCGATATTTTTTGTCGGCGAAGCTAAAAAAACGTGGTACCGACTGGCCTCAATTTGCAATTAATTATTATTAAACAATAGGCGATTTTCAGTTTCTTTATTGTTTTGTAGGCATTGCTAAACTATATTGCATGCGTATACCAAATTTCAAACAATTTCAACAAAATTTGGCCAAATTACGACGATTTATATCTTAAAATCTTATTGAATTTGGGGATAAAAATTTTTCAATTTTTTATTTTTATTATTAAAAATAAGCATTGAACAAAAAAACGGCAAATAGAAAAAGTTCCGTTTCGTCATTTTCTATAAGCCTATTTAAAAAAAAAAAAAAACTTTTGCGACTTTCAAAATTTTCATGCTCTGAGACAATACTTTTACAGGATTTCGAGCGCTGAACGAGTTCTTTGATCCGGGCCCTCAATTGTTAATACAATATTCAGAATTATTTTTAACATGCGTTCTACGTTAACAGAAATTTTATTAAAAAGCGTTTATAACTTGGAAAGGAAGCATTTCCGGAGCCACGTTTATAAGACTTTCTTTCATCCTTACACCTTGTATCTATCTTATATATCTCTTTTTTGTAAACATAGAATATAATAAAATGTGATATAATAGGGCTACAGGCGAAGATCCACTTTTAAAAAATCTAGCGCGCTATTAGTGGCACCTCATGGGTAGCGTGGAAGACCACTATTAGTTATTACTAATTAATTATTCGTAAATCTTTCTATTTTCAGTTGATAGAGGTAAATGCCAAGTAAGACGAGTCGCTAGAATATTAAAGGTATCGTATTTGAAAATTGCTTCTTACAACTTTTTTACCGTTTTTACACATTAGTTTCTAACAGTAATCGATTAAATTATTAAATAATATTTTCGACCAAATAATATTATTTTATATTTATTTATAATATTCGTATATGTCAAACTTGCATTTTATTGCAAAATTGTAAAATTATTTTTTATTTTTCTTTTGACAATTGCGAGTATTCACACTGGAAAAAAAGTTTTGTGATATAAGAAATTCTGGTTGATTCTACTAGTACGTTTGTTCAAAAATGGACGAAACAAATTTGTTGTTGGAATTACCAGAAGATTCTGTTAAATTTCATCCTGTTTAAATCTATCAGAATTTCTTGTAAACCTTACTACATCGTGTTGTTAGATTTACAAAACTCTATCAGAATTTCTTGTAAACCTTACCACATTGTGTTGTTAGATTTACAAAACTCTACCAGAATTTCTTGTTAACTTTACTATATCGTTTTGTTAGGTTAACACAACTTTGTAGTTAAAAAACAAGTTCGGATAGGTGTGGTTTTTGTAAAATACTAACAATATATTTTGGTTTAAAGTATACTCAGTGATATGATGTTTCCTACCAGGCTCCCGGCTCCCGAGCCCGGTAGAAAACATTATATCACTGGTATACATATATTTCATTAAAAAAAAAAAAACACCACGTGATCATAAAACTTTTCGGATGTAAGGCTGATGGCAGAGATCGAGACGTAAGAACTTATGTATGTCGTAGTCGTTTCCACACGTATCCACACAATAACCTTTCACGACTTACGTTTTTCTCTGCTTTACCATATACCATATAGCTTACGTCCACGATAGACGTCTACGACAGACATAAGTGTTTACTTCTCGTTCTCTGCCATCGGCCTAATTAATATTCCGTAATGGATTCCACGACGCGACGTAAAACTTTAGCGAGCTCAATTGAGACTGTTCCGACTGCTTAGCGCCATTGCTTCGCGAAAGATCTAATGCGCGCGATACACGCCGCGAGTAGCGAGGGCGCAGTAGCAGTGTAACAAATGAATGCGGCGAACAGTTGATCAACCGTTTAGTGAGTGATGACGAAACTGTTGCAGAGCGCTGCGATTTATGTAAATACCCAGATAGGAAAATGTATGCATTTTGAGATCATATTGTACTCATATATTTCACAAACATGAGGACAAGAATAGACACAGATGCGGGCTCATATGCTGCTCAGAACGCAGACATGTCATGATATCCATAAAAGTGCACAAAAGAATAATGAATAGATGGATGAGGTTCAAGCTAATATTGCATTTTGTATGTCATATGTAGTTCACAACATGACGACAATGTATGTTCACATTTATTGTGATTTATGAGTTTATTTTACGATTATGTTTTTTTAATATTTAGGTTAGATTAGGTTAGGTTATAATAAAATTAGATGTTTTCTTTTCGTTATTAAATATTAATTATGCCAGGTCTCGTCCGGATGGATATAATTGTAGTAGCGTTCCGCTGCGCTATCCTCAACAGGTTTTGAAGCCAGATTCAAAAAACGCGCCGTCTGCCTGCACGCAGGCCGCGCCGTACTATCGCCACGGCCATCATTGTTTTCCTGTTGTGCGATTCCTCAACTCGTGCTTTTTTCTCATTTTTCAGTACTACGAATTCTTGCCTTTTCAGGAATGGGAAAGACGTCTCACACATCCAGAAAGAGAAGGAGATCACCGTCGGCAGATAGGATTGCGGGTTTAGAGGAAAAGATGTCACATTTGATTGACATCCTCTCACAGAGTGAGGTTATGGCGCCCCGTCGCCTTTCCCCGCAACGGTCTGTTCTCTCTGCTTCCCCGCAGACGAGTCAAGGGTCACGCATTCATTCGAGATCCGACTCGGAGGTCGGTCTCGAGGCACCTCTTGTGCCAGCGGACCCATCAGGTGTGTATGAATACTGCTGGATCTGTATTTGCGAAATACAGGCGGCATGACGACACAACCTGCTTTTACAGACAGTCTCATCAACTTCGTACATCTGTTGCAGTGGTAAGTGATGCAGACGAGGATGACTTTCCTCCTCCAGGCCCTGAGCAAGGTTTGCTTCAGGCTAGCTCTCTCCCGGATATCTCTGTCTCCGGCGAGGTCACCGCCGTTTCTCTGGCCAAACAATTGTTTGGAGAGCGAGACATTGAGAAGGTCTCTTTCTGGGACGAAATAGTAACCCAGACGTGGCAGGATCTCACACGTTCTGGTCTTGTCACGGATCAACGTGATCAACTTTTCAAAAAATACTCTCCGCCGGACGCAGCGGCTTTTCTCAAAGCCCCGGCATTAAACCAGGAATGTCGAGTGGCTCTCAAGGGAAACTCTGTTATCAAGAGGGATGATTTTGCCTGCAAAAATCAGGATCAACTTGGCAAGGCCCTTTGCGCCCTTGGCGAGGCCATTTCGGATTTTCTCTGCCCGGCCACTCAATCATCTCTCACGTCGGAGGCACGTTTAGCAGTGGCTAAGGTTAACGATGGTGCCAGAATCCTGGCTGACCTTTTCCATCAGCTTTCCAAATCTAGACGGGCACAAATCATGCCCGCACTCAATCTTGCAGCCAAGGACACTGCAAATGCTATCCCTTCGGATAAGCTTCTCTTCGGGACCTCCTTTGGAGACCAAATAAAGAAGGTAGCAGCAATGCAGAAATCGTCTAAGGAAATCATCAGAGTTCCGGTACAGATATCCAGACAACGCCAGTACGTACAGCTGCATCTAGTTCGGGAAATGCCCGAGCCCCTGCGCCCCGCCCGAGGACGGCATCCAAGAGGCCAGGGGCGAACACAAATCGCCGTCCGTACTATCCCAGGTCCCACTCGAGGTCGAGGAGACACTAGTTAACACTGAGGTAATAGTGGGCGGCAGATTAGCCCTTTTTCGGTCCCAATGAGAAATAATTACTTCGGATCCAAGGATCCTACAAGCCATTTCGGGGTATAGGCTACCCCACATCCGGCAACCACTCTCTCAGGCCAGAGAACCTTCAGTTCTCTTATCCTGCTTCGAGGAGCAGCGCTGTTTCCAGGAGATTGCCAGACTTTTAACTAAGGGAGCAATAGAGCCAGCCGTGGACTGTGAGGGTCAATATCTGTCCTCATATTTCTTGATTGAAAAACCCTCAGGAGATTTATTCTCAACCTGAAAAACCTCAATCGGTTTATTCGTGCGCCGCATTTCAAAATGGAGGACTAGAAAACCGTTATTCGCCTTATTTCTCCAGGAGATTATCTCGCCTCCATTGACCTGGAGGACGCATATCTCCTTGTTCCGGTACACCAGAACGATAGGAAATTTCTTCGTTTTCGTTTCCTCGGTCATCTATACCAATTCCGTGTCTTACCTTTTGGCCTGGCTTCGGCACCTTACATTTTTACTAAGATTTTAAGGCCAGTAGCATATTTCCTCAGGGTTAAAGGCTTCTCTTCGGTGATTTACCTGGACGATTTTCTCTTCATAGCGCCATCGCATAATCAGTGCCGGAAGAATATCAAGGCAACAAGACAGTTGCTGTTATCTTTAGGATTTCTCATTAACGAACGCAAGAGCGTTTCCACCCCGACAAGTTCTTGTCGCTTCCTTGGTTTTATTTTTAACACATCATCTTTTACAGTTTCCATCCCCCCTGACAGGAGGGAGAAATTATTCCAGAGATCCTTGGATATCCTTGCCAGAAGCAGTTGCAAAATTCGCTATTTAGCCAGTTTTATAGGCTCTTTGATCTCGGTTTGCCCAGCCGTCCAGTATGGCATGTTACACACAAAAATCTTAGAAAGAATAAAATTTTTGGCTCTTACATCTACAGAAGGCGACTTCGAGGCTCAAATGTCTCTTCCTTCATCGATCAGGGAGGATCTCCACTGGTGGAAGAACATTTTTGCGGACAAATCTCAAGAAAATCCCATCAGATCAGGTCTCTTCGACCTTGAGATCTTCTCAGACGCCTTCCTTACAGGCTGGGGCGCTGTTTGTAGCAAGGGGCGTTCACACGGGTTTTGGTCACCGGAAGAGAAGCATTTCCACATTAATTATCTAGAACTACTAGCGGTTTTCCACGCTCTTCGCTGTTTTGCCGCTCATCTTTCGAACTCCAGCGTTCTTCTCAGGGTAGATAACTCTACAGCCCTGTCTTACATTAATCGCATGGGCTCCATAAGATTTCCACTCTTATCTAATTTAGCTAGGGAAATCTGGATGTGGTGTGCAGACCGGAATATCTTTATCTATGCTGCATATATTCCTTCAGCTCAAAATTGCGAAGCAGACGCCGAGTCTAGGGTAGTCTCCGAGGGAACTGAATGGACCCTAGATCATCGATATTTTAGTATAATCAATCATCGTTTTGGGCAGTTCGATATTGACTTATTCGCATCATCCATCAATAACAAATGCGTTAGATTTGTTTCTTGGCTTCCAGATCCTCTCGCGGAGGCAGTCGATGCCTTTTCGTTACACTGGGGTAGCTTTTATTTCTATGCATTCCCCCCTTTTATCCTAATTTTAAAGGTTCTGCGTAAAATTATCTCCGACGAAGCGGAGGGGGTGGTTGTCGTGCCGTGGTGGCCAGTCCAACCATGGTTCCCCTTATTTAACCGCATTATAGTCAGTCGCCCTATCTGCTTCAATCCCAACATTAACATGTTATCATCTCCTTTCAGAAAATTTCACCCAGCTTGGGACAGGATTACCCTGATTGCCGCGAGGTTATCCGGCAAGCCTTTGTCTACAGGGGAACTCCATCCCAAGCAGTAGCTACAATGCTCGCTTCTCTCTCAGAGGCTACTATAGCCCAATATGCGAAACCTATCAAGCTGTGGTGGAATTTCTGCAGAGAAAAGGACATCAACTACTTTACTCCGTCAGTGCCCGCCTTTTTGGACTTTTTATCGTCACAGTTTTTAGGGATGCGCTCCTACGCCACCCTAAACTCATACCGTTCTGCTATATCGCTGGTTTCGACGAATGAAGTAGGTTCTCACCCTCTCATTAAGAGATTCTTTCGAGGAGTTGCGGCTTTGAAGCCTCAACGCCCTCGTTACGACTACGTATGGGCTCCAGCTCCAGTTCTTAACTATCTGGCCTCCCTATACTCTTATGAGAACCTCTCTCTAGAATGCTTGTCTAAAAAGCTCATTACACTCCTTGCTCTTACTACCGCGCAGAGGATGCAGACGCTTGCAGCCATCCAGATCTCTAATATTCAATTCGCGGATTTCTTAATCATTAAAATTTCTTCGCGTTTAAAGACCTCGGGAATCGGCAGAGCTCAACCCTTGCTCTCGTTCAAGCCCTTCCAAAGTAAGCCAGAGCTTTGTTTTTTTTCTTTATTAAAGTTTTATTTACAATTCACATCCATCTTGCGCAGCGAAAGCTGTTCACCTCTTTTCATTTCTCTTCGGGCCCCGCATAGGCCGGTGGCAGCTCAGACATTAGGTTTGTTTTTTATTCCTGCACTGGCTGCACTAGTTCAAAAAGTGTACACTGAAGCGTTCTTTATTGCAGAACTGTTGTTACCGACGCTGTTCGTTATTGCAGTGTAGCAGAATTTAGTGCAAGAGTTTACGGAACTGGCTGCCCTAGGTCTGGAGCTAGTGCAAGCAGTACAGGACAACAGTGCAACCGGGAATTTGAAAATAAACGTGGAAAAGGTTAAATTGTTAAGTATATAAAAATTAGAGCTATTAATTCAAACAACGGATGTAATAATTGTAATTCATTATGTTCTAAAAAGTTATTTAATAAATAAATAGGTTATGTTGTACGTATATTACAATATTATTAATAATACTAAGTCTGAATATAATAATATTTCTTACTATCATTATCTTCAATTAATGGCGCTTGTAATAGTGGAATTGCTATTAATAAATCATTTTCATCAGATGAATCTAACATTTCCATAGGTACCACGTAATGCGCCATAATGCTTTTGCATTGTAGCGTTCTTTATTCCTGCTTGTACTCTCAGTCCTCGCTCGCACTACTCGGTTCAGTTCACTGCACTAGTTCAACTCAGTGCAGGAATAAAAAACAAACCTATTAGCTCGCTGGGTTAAGGAGGTGCTTGGCTCAGCCGGAATTAATACTAGGATCTTCTCTGCACACTCTACTCGTCACGCTTCAACTTCTCTCGCTGCTAGTAGAGGTGTTAGTTTGGACGAGATCAGGCGTACTGCTGGCTGGAGCAGTTCCTCAAATGTCTTTGCCCGTTTCTACAATCGCCCGTTGCTTAGAGGCGCATCTTTTCAGGACACAGTCTTGAATAGTACTTAAGAGTTTTTATAAACATATAGATTTTCAGATTTATTTCTTTTCCTACATAATCAAATGTATAATCCAAATAAAAAACGTTTTATTTTGTACCGTACGGAATCTACAACAAATCTGTGCTTTGAATATCTACAATTATATCCATCCGGACGAGACCTGGCATAATTTAATAATCAAACGAACTTACCGTGAAGTTCGATTATAATTATGCTGTCTCGTCCGGATGGAGTATCCCTCCTCCCTCTTTTTTCTTTTTGTTCTATCCCAATTTTGCCAGATTTGTTACCTTTAAACTAATGATGGCCGTGGCGATAGTACGGCGCGGCCTGCGTGCAGGCAGGCGGCGCGTTTTTTGAATCTGGCTTCAAAACCTGTTGAGGATAGCGCAGCGGAACGCTACTACAATTATATCCATCCGGACGAGACAGCATAATTATAATCGAACTTCATGGTAAGTTCGTTTGATTATTAAAGTATATTCTATTTATTTTAATTGTACACTCAATATAAGCGCATTAGAGCGACATAAACAAGTTTATGAAACAGAAATATTTATAAAACTGTCGAGTTTCACTCACTGTCGAGGACACATGTCACACTTTTAATTTCTCTTTACACAATTTTGATGGGCCGTTCAAGATGATCCATGGCTTCACACATATATAATAAGACTAACTACAAAAAATGTACGAACCGTAGTATCAGAGGATGCGTTTCCTAAATCATAACCACGTTCGGAGAGCGTTTGTATATTAATTGTTCTTATCAACGCTTCTCTTCTTATGTACTAAATTATTTTTATTATATGCGTTTTTAAATTATTTTTGTTGTCTATTTTACACTGAAGATGGCTACATTCCTTGGAAACGTATGTAACAATTTTTAATAAAATAAACTTTTGAGCAACTCGATCCGACTCCTGCTCTATTAGCTTGATGTCAACACGATCATTATTTTAATAAGGAAGAGCAATATCCTAATATTATTTGTATTTTTATATTATTAATTATTATTAATATATATTAATCATTGAAAATTTTGTAATATTTATTAAAATATTATTTCATATTTAAAAATGTAAACACATAAAACACATTTTATCATGCAAAATGGGTCACGAAGATCATGTGCTTGAATTCTATAATGATGACGAAAATATTGAATGTACAAAATTTATAACACATAATAATTAATTATTGCAATCAGTTTGTGATTATCATGAGTTGACAATTTAACATCAATATGTGAGCTCACATTTTTCCTCATGTGCATGTTAACTTGTGCTCATGATATGTATCATCATAATATGATTACAAAATATACATAATTTTGCGGTAAATATCTGAAGATCATGACGTGATGAAATCTGATCATCAGGCATTGCTATCTGGGTATAACAAGAAGTGTTGTAGATCCAACAAGAAAACACTTATTGAAATCCTTATAGTAAAGTTAACCAAACGGTGTTGATATAAGGTGTAAAATTTTGTGACAATAACCAAAAATTCTGTTTCGTTTGACTAAAATGCGGTAAACCAGAAGAATTTTGTCAATATAATAAAACCATTTTTCTCAGTGTGTACATAGTAATTTTTGATAAAATTTTCTCCGTGTATACATACTCGGCATGAGATGTTACTGTGTGTTTTGATCGTTGTTAGCTAGATTTGACCGACAAATTAGTATTTACATTCAAGTGGAAAATAATTATGCGTCTTCTTTCGTTCTCTACTATACTCATCGACAGAAAGATTCTTGTATCAGTTCGTGTTAGTTCATCGTATTCAGTTACACGCGTCTAGTCACTTCAAACGGACATGTCTACATCACTAAATATTGCAAATAAAAAACATGTGTGGAAATATTATGTGAAACTATCGGATTTTGAAGCACAGTGCAAGTTTTGCGAAAATAAACTTATATATTTAAAAGATGCAAACTTAAAAACACACACATATGGCAAAGCAACATATAGAAATATGGAAATACGAAAAAGAGAAAACAGTTATAAAAGGACCATGGGTGTATTTCAAATATTTAAACAAATCATATTCACAATGCGTTATCTGTAATGCAAACGTTCTGTCTACATTCAAATTTGTAGAAAATCACTTAAGTTCACATTCTGAAAAACAACGGAATAATCATATATTTTGCAGTTGGACATGGAAATATATGACAAAGAAAGATGATTTTGTAGCGGAGTGTAATATTTGTAATAAAAATGCATTACTTACGGGAACGTTCACAAGTGTCCCCTCCCCCCCCGATTTGATTCTTCTTGAAATATGTTGTAAAACATACAATTTGAGGAGACACGTATTTTTTTATAGCGGCCCTAACTCAAATTTAAGGAGTGAAACACACCTTTGAAAAAAAACGGTTTTTTTCTTTGTGTGTAACTATCACCAAACCGTAGGAGATATAAAAAAATGTTTCAAATAGAAGTTGTATGACTTGTAATGGGCTTTATAACTGTGTAGTTGGATTTTCAAAAAATGTAATTTTTTTTAATTTACCCTTACCCTTTGTTATTATTTTTTTGAATTTCAAAATTTTTGTAATGACAAAAGTTGTAGCATTTTTTACGCTGAATTCAACCATATATGATTTTATTATGTCCCGAAATCGCATCTTTCAAAAATGAGTCATTAGTATCACATTATATGCCTCGCGCTGCATGACGCATCGTTTATACCGCACTTGTGTTGTGCATAGTCGCAAAATAAATATAAAAATGACATGTTATTACATATTTGAGAAAGAAAAGTTAACTAAAATTGTTGCTAAAGCATCCCTTCCACATTACACTCTTATAGATAATTGCTGCATTTTGTGCGCAGCGCGTTGTCATATGCAAGTTAGCTATCAGCGCATATTACACTTTGAAGTTTTGCTTGTAGTGACCACGGGAAAATAATTTATGAAGCGAAAACAGTGAATGAATCAATCTATTCAACATATATCTACCTTGGCTCTATCTTCTTGGCCCGACTTGACTGACAATGAAATAAAATATAAAATTCTGTACAGTTTACTCTTTTTTAATAATTTTAATATACTGCGATTCTACATAGTATTACATTCCACTAAATTACTACGATACTTTTAAACTATAAGGTATATAAAATGTATATTATAAGTATAATTATAATATATATAAATAAGCTTATATATATGTAAATATAATTATATATATATATATATATATATATATATATATATATATATATATAAGCTTATTTATATATATTATAATTATACTTATAATATACATTTTATATACCTTATAGTTTAAAAGTATCGTAGTAATTTAGTGGAAAGTAATACTATGTATATATATACATAGTATTACTTTCCACTAAATTACTACGATACTTTTATATATATATATATATTATATATATATATATATATATATATATATATATAAAAGGTTATTTATTGTATATATTATAATTATACTTATGATATACATTTTATATTTCAAGATTTTATATACCATAGTTTAAAAAAATCGTAGTAATTTAATAGAATGTAATAGTATGTAGAATATATTGCAGTATATTAAAATTATTGAAAAAGAGTAAACTGTACAGAATTTTATATTTCAATTCATTGTTAGTCAAGTCGGGCCAAGAGGGTAGAGTCAGAGTGGATATATGTTGAATAGATTGATTCATTCACTGTTTTCGTTTCAAAAATAAATTATTTTCCTGTAGTCACTACAAGCGAAATTTCAAAGTGTAATATGCGCTGATAGCAAACTTGTATATGACAACGCGCTGCGCACAAAATGCAGCGATTATCTATAAAGGTGTAATGTAGAAGAGATGCTTTAGCAACAATTTTAGTTAACTTTTCTTCCTCAAATATGTGATAACATGTTATTTTCATATTTATTTAACGACTATTGCGCAATATAAGTGCGGTATAAACGATGCGTCATGCAGCGCAACGCATATAGTGTGATACTGATGATTCATTTTTGAAAGATGCGATTTCCGAACATAATAAAATCATATATGGTTGAATTCAGCGTAAAAAATGCTACAACTTTTGTCATTACAAAAATTTTGAAATTTGAAAAAATAATAAGAGGTGGGGGTAAATTAAAAAAATTATTAGGACCTTGAATAAGTTCTCGCTGTTTTTTTTGTTAAAAAAAAACATTAATTTAAAATATAAGGCTTACAATAACTTTACTCAAAGTATTGTCCATCATTAGAGACCACTTTCTCCCATCTTTCTGGCAGTAATTGAATCCCCCGTCGAAAAAACGATTCATCTTTTGACGCAATCCATGAATCGACCCATTTTTCGGTTTCTTCGAAAGAATGGAAGCGCTGCTCGCTCAAACCATGCGCCATCGACCGAAACAAGTGGTAATCCGAGGGGGCTATGTCCGGTGAATACGGCGGGTGAGGTAGAACTTCCCATTGAAGCGTTTCCAGGTAAGTTTTGACTGGTTTTGCCACATGTGGCCGAGCATTGTCATGTAACAAAATGACTTTTGGATCATTCCTAACGCTTTTGAAACTGTTGACGCATCTACTTGCAATGTTTTCCCGAGCTCTACTAGCGTCTGACATGGATCTAGATCAAGCAATGCCTCCAATTCTTCGTCTTCAAACTTTGTCGGTGCTCCAGAACGTTCTTTATCTTCAAGGTCAAAGTCATTATTTTTAAAGCGCCTAAACCAGTCTCTGCATGTCGTATTCGACAGAGCATTGTCACCATATGTTTCAACAAGAATTCTGTGTGCTTCAGCTGCAGATTTCTTTTGAATAAAGCAGTGCAATAAAATTCCCCGCAAAAACACTTTATTTGGCACAAAAGTAGACATTTTCGCAATAGGTAATTAAACACGTGGTTGACACTGTGGTAAACTGTATCTACTAGAATTTGAGGTTACATATAGTACTACTTAGCTGATGCGTTTCCGTACGAAATTCCATGCACAGAGTGCCGCTACGCCATCTTTTAAGAAACAGCGAGAACTTATTCAAGGACCTAATACATTTTTTGAAAATCCAACTACACAGTTATAAAGCCCATTACAAGCCATACAACTTCTATTTGAAACATTTTTTTATATCTCCTACGGTTTTGGCGATAGTTACACACAAAGAAAAAAACCGTTTTTTTTCAAAGGGGTGTTTCACCCCTTAAATTTGAGTTAGGGCCGCTAAAAAAATACGTGTCTCCTCAAATTGTATGTTTTACAACATATTTCAAGAAGAATCAAATCGGGAGGGGACACTTGTGAACGGTCTCTTGTTAGTGTTTCAGTTTATCTGGATGTTCATATAAAAGTGAAACATTGGGACCAATTGAAAAATACGCAAGAAATACGTGACGCAGTTGGTTCGTCAGAACGTGTTTCATCACTTCAAAAGGACACAACGTCGAAGTCATTAAGGATTGTAACTAAAAAGCATCTGTGGAAATATTTTGTTAAACTGCCGGATTTTAAAACGCAGTGCATGTTTTGTGAAAACATATATTATTATATAACCAATGGAAATTTCTCTAATCATATGGAAAGATATCATAAAAAAACTTTGATATACGAGCAAGAAAGAAAATTAATAAAATTTCCATGGATGTATTTCAAGTATTTAAACAAATCACATTCACAGTGCGTTATTTGTGACGCAAATGTTCTGTCTACATCCGAATCTGTAGAAAATCATTTGAGTTTACATTTTGAAAAACAACAAAAGAATCATATTATTTGGAATCGGCCATATAAATATTGAACAAAAAGAGATAATTTTGTGGTGGAATGTACTTTTTTCTATTTATAATCATCTGGACGCTCATATAAAATAGAAACATTGGGACAAATTGAAAAATATGCAAGAAACACATGACACGGTTGGTTCATCAGAATGCGTTTCATCACTTCAAACGGTCACAACGTCTAAATCATTAACTGTTGTAACTAAAAAGCATGTGTGGAAATGTTTTGTGAAATTGCCAAATTTTAAAGCGCAGTGTATGTTTTGCGAAAAAAAGTATTATTATATATGCGTTAAAACTTTCCGAATGTATTTTGTTAAACATCATAGAAAAATTTGGAAATACGAACAAAAGAAAAAACTAATATAATTGCCATGGATGTATTTCAAGTATTCAAACAAATTATATTCACAATGTATTATCTGTAATGCAAATGTTCGATCTACGTTTGAATCTATAGAAAATCACTTGAGTTCGCATTCTGAAAAACAACGAAAGAATCATATCCTTCGCAGTTGGTCATATAAATATTTGACAAAAAGAGATGATTTTGTAGTGGAGTGTAATATTTGTCACAAGAATTACGCTCTTGATGTTCAACACCAACTAATTTCTCATATGAAAATGACACATTCAGATCAATTGAAAAATACAAATTAAGGAAACTCATAACATAGTTGGTTCGTCTCTCTCTCTCTCTCTCTCTCTCTCAGAATGCGTTTCATCACTTCAAACGGACTGTCTATACCATTGAAAGATTGTTATATATTGTTAACGAAATATCCACCTTATTTTTTACATATAAAAAAATGCATGTAGAAATTTTTAGTCTGGATCAAAAATACCAAAGTTTACATGGATCATCAAGATATATTTTATATTATTCAACTCATTAATATTGTGATGAAAACATTTTATCTGAAAGTTTAGAAGATTACTCGCATTCTAAAGACCAGTTACAAAAACATACATTTCAGAGTTGGTTATGGAAATACTGTACCGAAAGTGAAGTGTTGAAGTAGAATGTAATATTTGTCACTGATCTGTCACATGTTTGTTGCTATTAAAATTAATTTAAATGACTATATTAAAAATAAATATCATTTGGCAAGCAAACTAAATTGAATGAAAAAATGTCCGTAAGTTTCATTAATATTATTGTTAATATCATTATGTATAATTAACTTTATATTACATTAATTATTATGTATAATTATTGTTTATATAGATTTATCCGGAAGTTGACAATGGGAAATGATGGTAACGGCATCCAAGTAACATCACAATCAGCAATAATGGCAGTCTTAATTTTAACGATTTTAATTTATTAACTATAATTATAAATTTTACTATGTTTTAAATTTAAAAACTATATTCTTAATTTTATTAATTAAAACGATTTAATAAAGTAATCATCGACTTCTCCGTAAAGAAAAGAATACCGACAATTTACAGTATAATTTAATTTCAAATATTTAAGTTTTATATAATTTGTGTATTTTGACGCATGTTTAAAATTTTTTATATTATTTTATTATTTTTTGTACTTTATAGAGTGCCAATTTCTTATCATAACTTTTGTAAAAGTCTCCGAATGTATAATACATTTAATTGTCAATAAAATATATCAGTTTAATTTTTAAAATTATGTTTGTTCGAGAAATGTTTATGTTATACATGTTGCATTCATCACCAATAAATCACCATATAAATCAAATAAATTCATCATAAGAGTGTCAATTTATTAATTAAAGGTATCATTTTTACATATGATTTGTACGGTTTGCAGTAAATGCAGGTTGTTTTATTTTTTATTTTATTTATTATTTTATCGGAAGGCGTCAATTTTTCTGTCAATGTTATTCACAAAAACACGAATAGGATTATAATCGAAAACTCATTGATCAAAAACTGTCCGTTTGAAATTTTCAATATTATATAGTAGGTGCTGCTGAATTAATTTGTTATTTTTGTCCCAATTTTTCTGAAATATCAGATATTAGTAAAAATTTATTCATAAATTTTAAAAAATTATTAATATTATTAAACAGCAATGTCTTGCGGTTAAGATGCAGTTCGTAATAACATTTTAAAATTACATTAATGTTAATTTCTCATCACGTTGGAGATCCAATACTCTTTAACGTCTTTTTTATATTCCAACCGTTTCACGAATTATCGTATTTTATTTCACTGAATGGAATACACAATATGTTTCAAAACTAATTTAAAAGCTGAAGTCTGAAAATGAAAATTGGAAATTTCTCTGGTAGAAACGTCCGTGTTTTTTGCTAAGAAAATTGCAAAGCGGAAGATTTTAAAGATGTTAAGTAGATAATCGCTCCGAGTAGAGGCAATATGCGTAATTGCATCGGTATTAGAATGATAATAATTTAGGATAAAAAATGACTTAATAATTATCGTTGGAAATATTTAGAATGTCAGAGCACGAAAACTGTAATCAAGCAGCATTATTATTTTGACATTGTGAATGTTTCATTCATTAGCATTGAAATGTGACAATGTACTTTAAATTATACGAGTGCACTATTATGAGATTTATTACCGAAATTATTGCGTATATTATTACATGTAGATAACAGCGGAATAGATAAGTTTGTTGATGAAATTAATTGCAGTGTTTATCAATATCTTATCTAAAAAAGGCATGGAAGATTTTCATTCTTCCTTTCTTTCGCGATATTAATCTTTTTGCTTAAACATTAATTTTTACATATGATTTATACGGTATGCGGTTATTGTTTTGTGTTTTATAAAAAATATTCAAAATGTCTTCTCTGATACATTTCCGAATTCTTTGCTTAAATCTTTTCTGAAATCAAAGACGTAATGGTTTAATATTAGTTTAATATAAATGCTCACTAAAAATTCGGTCCGATTATTTATTTTCCAATTATTTTATATTATACATTTATGTAATAAACTAATTACAAATTTATGTAATTTTAATATATTTTTACACATAAGTAACAGGACTTGTGTTCAATAGTAGTACAAATTGCGACAATGATGATATAATAATATATAAATAATGGTGATAAAATATTATTTTTATTAAACATAGTTATAATAAATAATTCTTTGCAACTAAAAAAATTAATGGCGCGTATAGTGCGCGCTAGTGTGTCCAGTTTAATAAAATTACTTAGTTTATTTGTCTACCATGAAACTTATCATAACTTTAGCCTTTACTCGATATATTTAAAATTATTAAAAAATGCTGAAATTATTTTTGCACACAGACGAATAACTCTGTCAAAGTGTGTGTTAACAAAAATATTCAAACAAAATAAAATATTAAATAAAATATTTATAAAATCTTTATTTTAGTACGAGTATTTAAGATTAAAATAAAGCAAATTAAAGCACATTAAATACTGCTATTATTGAACAAATAAGAATAGAATAGTGTAATACGAAATTTAAACCAATAAATCGGGCTATTTTTGTAAAGAAAATCGACGATAATGCCATATTTGAAAATAAATCAGGTGGTTAAATGCATACACGTAATATAATATGCAAGACGTATTTCTGTTCAATAAATTGTGGATGTAACACGGACATGAACCAACCATGACTCTTTTACCATCCCGGAAAATGGATGTATCATGGACATGAACCAACCAGGGTTCTTGTACCATCTCGGAAAATGGATGTGGCCATGTAGTTCCAGGCAGGCTGTAAAATGGATGTACGCACCGCTAGTGTACGGCCTAGAAAAAGCGTCTTACGAAAAACGACAGCGTGGCGCCTCTCAGGTTTCTCTCTGATTATAGTTTAGTGTATTATGCAATGTAATTGAAAATTACAAAAGTGAGTAAATTTATTGAAACATTTATGATCTTATTGGTCGATAACCTAGTAAATTTGCTAATTTTTGTAATTTTCACTACATTGTAGGTTTGTTCGCGTTGCTCCAATACGCTTCAATCTATAGTGTATGTAACATAATACTATAGATTGGAGCATATTGGAGCGAATAGGAGCATGTTGGAGCTTGCAACGCGAACAAACTTTGGGCTTGTTCGTTTTAGCTGCACTGGGGCAGCTCTGGGTCTGCTCTAAACAAGATAATACAGGACAAACTATTTATCTGTCCTGTATTATCCTGTGTAGAGCAGAACCAGAGCAGCCCCAGTGTAGCTAAAACGAACAAGCCCTTTGTATGATACACAAGCGATGCCCTGATCAGGATAGAATTTCCCTAGAGACTAGAGACGCCGCAGTGTTTTCAATTCAGTGAATCGCTGCAATTACTACGGAATGTGGTAGCCCGGCTGGTTGGAGCCGGACGGAGGGGGTGGGAATAATAAAACGTTAGGCGTGTCGGCGTCTGTTTTTTACGCGTACAACGTTATTTTACCGATCACGGTGCCGATCTCGCTTCTCGCATACATCGGTACCCACTTTCCCGGTGGATCGGCTCCGATCGGAGCGGAATGTCAAGGGTGCACGTGGTGATTGCAACGCCGCGACGTTCCAGGGATGCTTGGATCGTCGCATCCGCGACGATAGCATAGCATAACACGACGAGACAGTGGATATCACTGAGGCGACAGATCGCGTCGTGTTGCATATACATGTTCTCGTCGTTCGTCCGCGTGCGACAGTGGGTATGCTCTTATGGGGTAGCGAGCGGGCGGTAGCCTTTGCCGTGGAATGGAGACGGAGAGCGTAAAGTCTGGGGCTAGCGAGCATAGCCATAGCCACCACAGTAGGAGCTCCCAGAAGCATCATCGGTCCCACAGCTCGAAGCAGCACCACCGACAACATTCTCATCGTACTGCCAGGTAAATTCTATATCAATTTTTAATCGTGCTTAGAAAAGTCGGCGTATTAATTTCCTGTTGAGTACGCTTGTATAATATATACATAGCTGTTTATACGTCAAAAGCAAGTTATACTTTTAATATTGCTACAACTGTTGTAAAAGGTCTCTTGCATTTTCCTTTTTTGTTTTTTTTTTTTTTTTCTAAATATTGATTTTCCACAACAGGAGCAATCGAAATCAAAGGAAAGAAAGGCCAAATTTGGACATTAACGAAATGGCTCCATTTCAAACAACTGTGAATGTGCGGAGAGACAGTGTAGATAATTTAGGCCAAGAAGTGATTGAGGTGCAGATACTGCCGCAGGATGAGAATTGGGGAGAAAATACCACTGCCGTCACTGGCAATACCTCTGACAGATCAGAATCGACTGAAGATGTAAGCCATTGGCCAAACGAGACCGAAGGCACATTTGGCTATGGCTGCAATCGCTATGTTGCTTCAATTGTGGCCATAATACTTGGAACAAGCGCCTTTCTTAGTCCTATAGCCATGGTTATCTTGCCTAAACTGGGATTCTTTCCCGACTCAATAACAGTATTGACGATGCAGCAGAAGCTACAGCTATTGTCATGCAACGCCGAATGCAAAGGCCAACTGCTGGGATTAGCCTTCAAACTGGTGCTACTGGGCATCGGCAGCTGGGGAGTATTCCTGCGTCCTCGAACAGCTACCATGCCACGTATATTTTTATTCAGGGCAGGGGTGCTGCTGCTTACCACACTGTGCATTTGTACTTATTGGCTTTTTTACGTTGTACAGGTCTGTGATCTAAATGTGATTCGCACATATTTCTTTTTGCAAGTGCAACATATGCTTATGAAAATGCTTAACACTTTTCAGGTCACTGAGAGTGCTAAGACTGCTGCCAATGGCGAAATAACAGAGTACAAAAGTTTAGTAAATTACGCGGGTACCCTTGCAGATACGCTGCTGTTTATACATTATGTCGCTGTGCTCCTTATTGAAGTTCGTCATTTACAGCCTACATTCTACATTAAGGTGTGTAGATGTCTTATACTTGTACTAATAATATCTGATTGTAATGTTTGCTGTAAATAGTAGATATTGTTGGTATTTTCATTCGCAGGTCGTTAGATCACCAGACGGTGAATCCAGGTCTTACGCAATCGGTCAATTATCAATACAGAGAGCAGCTGTGTGGGTTTTAGAGAGGTACTATACGGAGTTTCCGATCTATAACCCATATTTGGAAAGATTACCGGTTTCTAAATCAGGTAGGAAACAGTCGAGCTTTAAGTTCTACGAGGTCGACGGTGGAGTGACCAGTGCCGTGCAATCACGCGGCGGTAGCGGCGACCGGGCGGTTCTGGCGGCGCAAGCGCGTCGTCGCGACTCCAGCCACAACGAGCGCTTCTACGAGGAGCACGATTACGAGCGACGTGTGCGGAAACGCCGCGCCAGACTAATCACTGCCGCCGAAGAGGCATTCGCGCACATCAAACGCTTGCATTCCGAGGTGGAGTCCACGCCGAATCCGGGACCGATGGATCCCATGGAAGCCGCGCAAGCGGTGTTCCCCTCTATGGCGAGAGCATTGCAGAAATACTTGAGAATCACCCGGCAACAACCGCGCCACTCCGTAGAATCCATTCTGAATCGTCTGGCTCGGTGTCTGGCTCAGGACGCGGCGCCGCGCGCATTCTTGGAACCGTTTTTCACCACAAGCCCGGTGCTGTCGAATGAGAAGGAAAGACAGAAGCGATCGCATCATTGGGCCTTGGTGTGCGAGGGCGAGTTACCCTCACGTCCGATCGCTAACGGTTGTGAGTTTCAATTGAGACAGGGTGAGGTGGCACTTCTGTGTACAGCGTACAGGTTACCTCACTTTAATCTCACCGAACAATTAGCGCATCCTAAATCGAACAAGTTTCTTTTGCGATTAAATTCGGAAACCTCTGTCTAAAATTTTGAATGCAGGTACACTTTCACAAAATTTTTATGAAATTGGCTGATAGAGGTTTTTGAAACTTCACTCAACATTTCTCCCGTTCACTGAGACATGGATTGTTGTAAAATAGCATAACAATAACTTGAACTTTCCAACGTGATAGACTGAAAGAAGCGTAATGCTTGGAGAAGTAATTTGACATTAACTAACGTTCATGACATTGTTTTCTTTTTTTAGAAAGAGAACTGCAAAGATATTAATAATTAATCTATATTCCCGAACGTGCATTCAAGTAATTATTGCGAAGAAATAATTAGTTCGTACTGTAATACGAAATACTCAGTTTTTTTATCTTTAAGACATGCGTACGTATTTATTTATTCCATTATATTACATATCATGAACACAGAATATACAGTGTCCCAGACTTACCGTATCACTCGTTAATAGCTGATTCCTGAGATCATTTGGAGACGAAAATCCTAATTCCAAAATGTTGAGGCTGCAATAGTTTTTAAATAGGGTTTAAAGTTTCTATCAACTTGTGTCAAAACTTTGCGCACTCAGGGACATCATATGTTGAAAGTGCCCTTAGATATTACTTTTATTATTCGATATTAATATAATTTAATGATTTTATAAACTTATCTTCTTCATTACACGGTTAATAATTCCGACAAATATTGTTATAACAATAGCTTAAAAATGGTTTAGAATATTGAGACGTTAGAACGCAATGCGCATCGAAAATGTCAAAACTCTCTCACGTGAAGCATGTCATAAATAAATAACGTTTCTCATATGATAAAAATATAAAAATCAATATTCGTGCCTGAGTGCGCAAAGTTTTGACGCAAGTTGATTGAAAAACTTTAAACCCTTCCCATTTAAAGACTATTGTAGCCTCAACATTTTGGTGTTAGGATTTTCGTCTTTAAATGACTTCAGGAATCTATCATCATAATATGTGATATGGTAAATCTTTATATAACCTGTATACACAGTATATACACATGTCTGAAGAATAACGAGATTAATTTTTTTTTTAATTTTTTACGTAAACGCTGTCTATTGACAATTAGTGACGTTTTGAAGCTCCATGTTTGTTCTAACAGATATCGATGAGCTGAAACATAGATCATGAAATATAGCAATCAAAGTGGCAATTCCTTAGTACACCTCGTCTCGAAATGTGTACAATAAAACAACGCTAATATAAAATTCTGTTTTAAAATCTCGGTAAAAACGCGATGAAAACCTATGAGATGTTGAAATAAAGGAAGATGGGTAAAATGGGCGATTTTGATCCCCGGAGCGGCAAATAAAAACGGTATGTTTTTTTGTAGAGCTGCTGAATCTGATTCTGACCTTTAAAAATTTTTAATTTGTCGGGAAAGTATTAAGATCAGCATATATGAAGCTAAAATATCTATACTCTGTTCAGCGATAGAATATCCACGGTCTGTACATAGGAGAAGCATGGCGAGCAAAGTGGGGAGAGCGTTGGCATTGGCAAGCTGTACGAGCAGTACAGTTTTGTGGAGTGGGGAGTTTTCTAAGCGTTCCGTGAGGGAAAACTTACACCGAACGGACGAGTTTTCGTCCGATCCGTGGGTGTTCTCTCGCTGGACAGTGTATAGTACCGTAAATTATTATTGTTGAGCTTTACGAACGTATTGTGAATTTGTGATTTTCTACTAGTAAAACATGATAATACTCTCATCTCGAATAGTTCATGTTCTGCTTGATAAAAAAAGTAAAAATTATTAATATCTAAAAGAGGCATTATCGATGGAAATCATTTTAAATCTTGACTACAGCACCTGAGAGCATTGTTGTTTATTACTCCTTTTAAGGACTTTCTCTTTTTTACACATATTCTTCTGTGTTCTGTTCATTAAAAATATTTTACTATTGTATTTTTACTACAATAGTTATAGTATTTTGCCATTGGAAATTGTATGATTCATGCAAAACATATTTTAAGCATCAAGATTTGCTTTGGCCAAATAAGACCTTCATTTATTAATTTGTATCGTTAATATATCTGTCGATTTTTACTTAATATTGTTTATTTCACTATAATTTTACAGTTTCATCAACATACCATTCTCACAATAGCTTCTTATATGTTTAATAGCTTTATATGCTGATCTTAATACTTTTCCGACAAATTAAAAATTTTTAAAGAATCAGAATCAGATTCAGCAGCTCAAAAACTACAAGAAAACATACCGTTTTTACTTGTCGCTTGGGGAGCCAAAATTGGCCCATTTTCCTTTACAGAAACGATTGTTTCTATCTCATACACGAATTTTTAAGAGTGATTGTCAACATTTAAAGACGCAAGGAAAATCTGTGTGATGAACAATTGGGCGAACATGATTTTGATGGAAGATCTCGTGGAAAGGATTAAACATTAGCAGTCGAATGCTGATATTCAGTCAAAAGTGGCAAAATTTACGATTCACAATATTTTACGTAACGATTTGAACAAGTGGAAGATCTGTTTTTGCTTTGTGTCGCATTTGCTAACAGAGGACTGCGGTCATACATAAATTTGTGACCAAAAAACAAATAGTAGTGATTGACATCTGTACTTGATTTAATTTCCTGTGATTACTTTCTATTTCAAGAACTAAATTTCGAAAACACAAGATCAGTATTTGAACTTATATAGTGTCAATCCCGTTATTTTTTAAACATACTGTAACAAATATATATGTACCTACTTTGAAAATATTAGAGATATGCAAAAGTTTCTGTCGTTTGTGTAGATACTTCTATAGATAACGTTATGAGCTATTTAAGTTAAAGTAGCGGCATATTTTTGTTTTGTTATTTAAATGTTAGTCAACCTGCATAAAAAATTATGCCTAACAAGTCATATCTATTGACATAATCATATTTTTTATTCGAAAATGGAAATCAATAAAACGCATATTTTTTATTGTATGCTTTTCTTATTTAAACAGCACAAATCAGCTGCTAAAACGACCAAAATAATTTGTGAAACGTATAGTGAAGGGATAATAGCCGAAAATTCGTGTCGCGAGTGATTTCGACGTTTCAAAAGTGATTTCGATTTGAAAGACAAGGAGCGTTCTTCGGAGACAAGATTCGGCTCAATTGTAAATGCGATTCCTTAAAAATGATGGAAACTTTTACATATCTCTAAATTTTTTGTGTGCACGCATACACACACACACACACACACACACACACACACACACACACACACACACACACACACACACACACGCACACACTCGTTTGAAAGAAAATGTAGGTAGGTTAAAGAGCGCACGAGCAATGGAATATTCATACTGATTGTGAGATATTTACATTAATTAATATGCATTCCCGAATTTATGAATTATATTTTTAGTACCTTACATATGCTTTAAAACTTATACGTATGTGTTCATATGCATATGCGCACATATAGCAGCACAAAACACACGCGATTTATATCTTGCATTTCACTATTAAAAAGAAGATATGAAACTTGCATCTTGTTATCCTGCGCCTTGCATTGTGACGGTACGCACAGCTAATACTCGAATTATAGTTTTAATTTTCCTATGTTAACGTTTTTATATCATTTTTACTTTGATACAGTATTTATATTAAGTATACACGAATGGTAAACTATAATTGCTAGATGATAGGAACTTCCGATACAATCCTCTGTTGAATTTATTTTTCTCAATTTTTTTTCCTATTATTAAATTACTATTCTATATATTGCGTTGTGATTAGGTAAGAATTATACTCTCTTGATAATTTATATGTACGCGCATAATGTGTGCGCTTAAATTAAATATTTTTTTCGTTTACTCTTAAATGCTTGCTACTGAATAATATAAAAGAAAATATTTCGAAGAAAATTGGAAAATAATTTATTATACTAGAGCTAGTCAGATTTTCTTTATTCGACATTTTATACAGTCTTCCTCTATAATTTTTAGTCATTATGGGAATTGCTTGACACAAACATTTACGAGTAAACCATCAGAATAATTTTAAATATGTGACATGATTAATTATATACGTGCATTATATACATAATATTATAAGTTAATAATTAAATCATTAATTACATATCTTAGCGCATATGTGATTTAAGCGCATATTCCATATTATTTGATCGCGAGATGAATACAAATTTGCGCGTTCTCTGGTATATGTATATAGTGAACAGAAATTCTATATGATTAAATTACATGTACATATTCGTACAAATCTCTTATTCGATAAATTAAAGAACGATAGTTTGAATTATAAGCCTAATGGGCCAGAAGAAGCGTGATTTTTATATCGAATTAAATTATTGCATTTTTTTGTCGCATTTTAAAATAAAGTCTCGGTCGTCGTAATGAAATTGACAAATGTAAAAGCGTAAGTTTTCTAAGACGACATAAATTTTCAAAGAAAGTATGCAATGTGCACATGCCTTGACTACTTTTTTCACTGATATCATATGCTTCGCTACGTTTGTGAATCGTATAATCTGTTAAGATAAAAATGCTTGGAAAATACTCGAAACTTTTTTAATCTGCGTTAGTTTGAGGAATCTTGATTTAAGAAATATCGGAATAAGATTGAAGATACCGAAAATAATTTCTTTATAACTTGATATTATTATGAGTATGCATTTTTTTACGAATAGCGCTTGCTATGGATGTTTTTCTTTTTTTTTTTTTTTTATTTATGTGTGCCCGTGATAATTGTGTACTATTTGAAAAATGAAATATACATTTAATGTATAAAAACAAATCTTGTTTCTCCTAACTTTCTTTTGATACACAAAGAGAACTTATCCAAAAAAATCCATTCCAATCCCTCCAGTTTACTTATACTACAATAAGTAATAAGTTACAATAACAAAATACTTGAGCATCAAAATTTTTAAGAGAATAAAATTTTTAAAGAGAATAAAATTCAAATATTTTATTATATAAAACATTTCTTTTACTGCGCTTTAAAACAAATGTAAATATGAAGGCTAAATTTTAAAAACTGGCAAATTTAACAATGCAAAATATTATATTAATTACTATCATATTAACATTTCTTTTGAAAAAATTAATATCCAATGTAAATAAATAAAATCATAAACATAACAATATCAAAATCATACGAGAATGCTTGAAAGGTTGTTGATCAGCGTTTGGTACAATCATTAAAAGATCTTTCGTCGAATTGATACAAATTATTACACAAAAAGATGGTTTTTTGTTATTAATGGTGTATATAATTCAGTCAATTATGAAATCTTGATTATTTTAATGATATGTAAATTAAAGTAGACATGAGTGCGAACATCTTTTGTGTTGATTTAGCTGTTATGATAACATAATCTTCCATTTTGTAAAGAGTGAGATACAATTTACATATTGTACACCTGGAATTAAGTATTAAACAGAGGATGTCATTAATTTATAACGTGCCCCAGATCTACCATAACACCCGTTAATGGCAGATTTCTGAAATTATTTGGAGACGAAAGTCTTAATACTAAATTGTCGAGATTGCAATAGTTTTTAAATGGAAAGTGTTTAAAGTTGACCAATCAAGTTGTCAAAAAGTCGCGGTAGGTCTGGGATAGCCTGTAAAAACTAAGATTAAAAATGGAATGAAAGAGTTAGGATAATATTTAAATTGAAATAAAATATGGATTGTTAGCAAAATGATTTTTCGATGGGGGTAATTTAAATCTTGTACGCGATAGTTGACTCGCAGCGACTTAATTAATTAATCGAGTTTCTATCAAAATCAAAATTTTTATTCATGTACATATAATTCATACGCATTTATTTGCTGCAAATATATAAAATACGTCAAACATGTGTAATATTTGGACAAGTGTTTTACCGTATTATTTCACTTGAGTATTTCGACACAAAACTCTTGATTGTATCATTCGTAACCGTATGTGCGGTGCACGTCTTATCACATTACGGGGTGCAATTTTTCCATTACTATATATACATATATATATATATAAAGATTTCGTCCCGTGTTTTGCCATTTCCAAGAAGATAGCTTTGGCTATCATCGAGATAGTACAGTTTTGGTGAACAAGTGCCATTAACTACTTCCTTTGAAACGCTGAAACACAGTCAAAATATGCAAACGTATTGCTTTATGTAAGATTGGAAATTTTATTTTTAATATAATATAATAATATAATGCGTATATAAATATGTATTAGCATTAGTATTTCAATGTATTTATGTAGTTATTAATAGTTTGACAAATTTATGAAAATTTTATGTGTTGACACCAATCACACATATCGGTTTATTAAACAAATTGTTGAAATTAAATTTTTAACATAAATTCAGTTTGGAAAGATTTCTGATAAAAGAGAACAACAACCTGCATTTAATTGAAGATAGCAATCACTATTTACTTATTCTGAATTAATTGTATTTTTTTTTATTCAAATTTTTGTAGATTTTTTTTGGTAGCATATACGCGCTTTGCGTTCGCAGCTCCAAAAAACAATTATGCAAATAACGATTACACATTGTGCACCACGCAAGATTGTATGGACACAGGTACGTATTTTATTATTTCTCATTGTTATATAAATCTCTATCTCATTGTTATATAAATTATTTTTATTTTTGTATATTTGTACAATATACTTCATATGTATATTTTATAAAAGATTTTATAAAATCTTTTTTTATATTAAACTTTTTGTAGCATCGAAAATCTCAGCTATGCTGGATCGTTCAGTTAATCCTTGCGACAACTTTTACAAATTCGCTTGCGGCGGATGGGTAAAAAATCATCCAGTAAATATATCCTATTCGAGTATTAGCTCGCTATCGTCTATCAGTGAGCAAACGACAGAGCAACTTAGAGGTTTGATACCATTTTATTATTAGCATTTGTTAGAAATATCAACATTATTAGGATAAATCGATATGTTAATTAAAATTTCCGTTGTAATTTACAAATTTGTGGTCATTTTGTTATTTACAGAAATCTTAGAAGATACTCCTAAATCAGACGACACGCTGTCTTTACAAAAAGCAAGGAGGATGTACGCCATGTGTATGGACTCCAGTATGTATGCTTATATTACAAAATAAATTAATTAAAATGCGAAAATTAAAATTCTGCGAATATGTAAAATTCAAAAGAAGAAGACTGACTTCAATTCCTACAATTTTCAGAGAAACTGAAATTGATCGGAATAAACGCTCTTAGCAATCTTGTGCGAAAGAATGGTGGATGGCCGATAACTATGTCTTTTAAGGAGTGGAGCAGGAAAGGATATAAAAAGTGGCAACAAGTTAGCAACATTATGCAATATAATTTATTTGACAATGGTCTTTATCAAATAGGCGTGACGGTGGACGACAAGAAATCCGACAGTAACGTTATTATTGTAGGTATATTATTTATACTTGACATAATTATTTATATTTTAAATATACAATATAAATTTATAGTTAGAATATTATTGTTTATAGTTAGAATATTATTTAGATTATTACAGGAATATTTAGGAGCGTTGTCTAAAGACGATTTTCTCCGAACTAATTTGAAATTGATAAAAACGAATGATATCTACCCTCTTCTCCCCCCCCCCCCTTGCCTCTCTAAATCGACTAACTGGAGTTAAAAAAAATATTTCCGAGCCTTTTTCTCAATTCTCCTTTGGGAATTTTTGGGGTGGCATATCTGTTTTTCGAAATTTTTTAATGGTAGATGTGTTTTGACTTTAGATTCGAAAAGAAGACAGAAAAATAAGACTTTTTTTGAAACTTTCAAGTTATGGGGGATTAAATTCTTTTAAGGCTTGCGGGAAGACTCGTGAAATTTTGCGCGCACAATTATTAATGAGTAAAACTGAAAACTGGGAAAAAGTTCTAAAGAGATGAATAATAAATGCTCATTCCCTTACAATAAAAAAATTTTGACAAACAAGCATGCCCCCCAAAAACCTCCCAAAGGGAGTAAAAAAATTTGTTTTTTAATTCTAAGGAATCAATCTAGAGGAAATAAGCACCATTTGTTTTTATTAATTCCAAATCAATTCGGAAAAAATTCCAATGAGAAGGCGCTCTTAAACACCTTGCATATACTTATGTAAATATATTATTATTATTAAGAAATATACAATACGTTGCTACTGTTATATTATATTAGAATTTCTTATTTACAAGAATAATTATAATTATCCATAGTTTGAATGGGTGAATAGAAGAAAAACGGATAACTTTGTAGCATACATTTTTGTGCATTTTACAGATCGCGGAACCTGCTTTCTTTGCACCGCGTGATATCGTGATTAGTCTCGGTGAGGACCCTGAGCAAAAAATGTTGTACAAGTCCTACATCGAGAAAGTCGCAAAGATCTTTGTGGAAGACAGGGGCGCATACGTCCAAGATACGACCATTGCACAAGATGCATTGAACGTGGTCAATTTCGAGATTGAATTGGCTAAGGTTGTTATTATTCATACTTTTTAATCATTAGATTTATCTTATTTCAAAGCAGCAATTATTTTGTTGTTGAAACTTTCTTTTTTTATTCATCAATACATTCAATATTTTAGTTTTATTGAAAATGTTTTTCACGATTTGTTAGATAAATTTTTTTTTGTTTAATTGAAGTGAAAGCTATTTAAATCAATTTAATATAGATACATTAGCCAATTGTGTGAATTTTTAATTTTATTTTGCTTATTTCAATTTTTGCAGCTAACATTGAGCAACGAAGACAGTAGAGATATTGATAAAGTCTATAACCCGTTAACAATCGAAGAATTACAACAGGCATATGACACGCAACATCCGAAAAGGGGTAAGGTTAGCTTCAAAATTTAATATTCTAATACGTATATTATAAATTACATATAAATTATTTATGTCATTTAATTTCTGTATATTTACATTATAGATAAACTGGTTCGAACGCATTCAAAAATTGTTTGCGCCACTAGGAATCAAGATCGACCCGTCTGAAAAACTTGTCGTTCACGCGTACAAATATCTTACCAGTTTGGTATCGCTGCTGGAACAAACATCCTCTCGTACTATCGGTAAGATGTTCAGAATGTTTAATGGAAAGGTTGCAAAATGACAACAAAAATTCTTAGAGAAAGATTTCCAACATCACGGAGATTTATCTACCTACAAATACAATCTATAAATTACAATTACAGTTAACTATATGCAATGGAATCTTGTCAGAAATCTGTTACCTTACACCGAACGTACGGAAACAATTGCTATCGCACTTGCCACACAATTCCAAGGCAAGGAGGCAGACAATTCGAGGTATGTACTAGTCGATAATTATAACCATGTATTTGAACAATTCGATGCACAGTATAAAGTTCAAAATTAGTAGTATTTGTTCAAAGATATGATCACTCTTACAACTATAAATCATAAATATTACATTTAATTATTTGTCTATGGATAAATCTGACTCTTAATATATATTTGTCATAGAATTGTTTGTTTTCCAACTTTTTCAAAATACCAGTATACAATTCGTGCTATTATAGCATCTAATTCTTTAGTTTAGAGCAGCATAGGTAAAACTAATATTAACTAAATGGAATTCATTAAGGTGGAAGAGTTGCGTGAAGAAAACCAACTTAGACTCGGCTATTTCGTACGAATACGCCAAGCGATACGTACAGCACGAAAATAAAGAAGATGTAAGTTATCAATGCATATATAAAAGCAAGGACGAATAAAACTCATCAAATAACATTCATGCTGACAAGTTATATAAATCATTTAACTTTAGATCAGTAATATGATCACGAATATTGCAAATGTTGTCCGTGAACAAATCAAAGAATCTACTTGGATGGACCAGCCTACGAAGAAGGCATCTCTTGAGAAATTAGCCCTTATGAGAAAACAAGTTCTCACACCTGATTGGTATAGCAACAAAGCTATTGACAAATATTATAATGGTGTAAGTATATAGATAGTAATGTTTCGTAAATAATATACAATGGATAAAAAGAGAAATAGTCATATGTTTTTTATTATTTTTTTTAATTTTAGAGAGATAATTTTATATGAAAAAGATAATTTTTCTAGAAAGTATGTTTATAAAATATATATTGTTTTTATCTGTATTAGTACATTGAAAAAAAAATAGATAGAGTTTTAACAATATATATATATTTTTTTCATGAAAAAATTTTTATAAAATAAATAAGTATAAATATATTTTTGTTCATTGTATAGAAATAGGTATTTATTAAAGAAGAGAGTATGTTGAAAGACATAACGATAACTATCGTACATACACGTGTGTTTTAGTTAACTATCACTTCGGAATATCTTGAAAGTGTAACAAATCTGTTTAAATTCGAGGCAAAAAGAATGTTACGCAAGCTGAGACAACCCGTCGACAAAAACGAGTAAGAGAGAAAGACTCATAATTTTTTCTATTTTATTTAATATTTTATATCACGATAAACTCGTGAAATCATTGAAAAAGGACGTGCGAAATATCCAAATATCTAAAAGCATATATACATGACTATTTTTTATATAACAGATGGCTTATGGAACCAACAATAGTAAATGCTTATCATAATCCATCTGGCAACGAAATTGGTAATTTTTGAGAATTCTTAGATGTATTTTTTTATGGTAATTTAATAACTTAAATCTTATTAATTTGTTTTATTACCTTTTGTTTTTAGTTATTACTGCTGCAATATCACAAGATCCCGTATACAGTAAACATCGTCCTGAGTGAGTATTTATAATTTATAATATATATATATATAAAATACAATAATGTTTAATAATATATAATATAATTTCTAAGTACGTACAACGTACTTAGAAAAAAATATATTCTTTTGACAATTTAATAGAAAACGATATTTCTTTCACAATCTTTTCAATTTATTATTTTGTCTATAACTTGTATTCTTCTTTTAATTTATCAACTTCTTATCAGATTCATGAACTACGGAGCGCTGGGAACCGTCATTGGACATGAAATAAATCATGGCTTTGATAACCTTGGTAAATAGTTTTTCACGAATAGTTTAAAATCTTGTGACATATAATACATATAACTTTTTCGCAACATATAATTTTTTTATAGGTCGTAAGTATGATAAAAACGGCAATTCCATACAATGGTGGACGCAGGAAACTATCGATAAATACGAACAATTAACACAATGTTTCGTCGATCAATATAACGGTTATCTAGTACCAAGCTTGGAAGAGTCGAAAATTTACGTAAGTAATCACACATGAAGAAATTTGATCTTATCGAACGTCTAAAAAACATCCTAATATTTTCGATGCTTTTCAACGTTTCATAATCTTTTAAATGTTTTCAATGCGTTTCAATGTTTAAAGAACATTTTTTTTATTCTCTCTGCTATTTATGGATTTTATACTCTTTTCTACACCGATTTTCTTCAGATGTAAGAATATAGAAATTTCATAGGTAAATGGACGATTGACATTAGGAGAGAACATTGGTGATTCCGCTGGCGTTGTAGTTGCATATTATGCGTATAAGGACAGAAAAGCGAAACTGAACGAACCCGAGCTGCGACTGAAGGGACTAGAAGAGTACAGCGACGATCAAATTTTCTTTACGAGTTTTGCACAGGTAAGTAGAATGCATCGTTACATGCACGAAGATGTTAGAACAAAAAATATTTGTTCGATGAACAGTTGACAAAAGTGGAATTAGAGAAATGAAATTAATATTGATTTAATTTTTTTTCAGGCGTTCTGCGAAAATTTTACGCCGCAACGATTGCAAGTACTCATTCTTGATGAGCATCCCAGAGGGGAAACGAGAATACGCGGCAGTTTATCGAATTTCCCTGAATTCTCTAAGGCTTATAATTGCCCAGCAGGAAAAGGAATGAATCCGGATAAGAAGTGTACTCTTTGGTAATAAAGCAATGAATGATGAACCAGTGCATGAAATGTTTAATAACTGCAATTTTACAATTTTATTATATCATAATAAATGATAATAGTATATGATATGTGAAATATATATGTATAATGAAATATATATAAATGGTAATAATAAATGATCATAAATGATTTATTTGTAAAATATATTATAAATATATAAATAGCATATGTGTATACATTAATCTGTTATCAAAAAACCGAGTGTAAGAATATTAGTGCCATTCAAGTTTTCATCAGATAAACGTTGAAAATCGAAAATGCATATTTATTATTAAATATAAATAATATAATATAATAATAATATAAAAGTAATATTAATTTATCATTATAGTGCATATTTAATAATAAATATGCACTATAATGATAAATTAATATTACTTTTTATACTTGTAATGCAGTTTTGCTTGGGGTAAATGTTTATAACTATTTATATCTCATTACATCTAATATCGTATTTTTATCATTTTATTAAAAATTAAATGTAGTCTCACTAATAATAATCAAATTTAAAAAATCAAAATTCGTGCAACTTTAAAATTAATTCGTATTACATTTGTCAAATCATGTTTACTTAATATCAAAATTTAGCTGCTAAATTTAAATACTTAATGTATCCTACATGATAAGAATTTTTCATTTTGTAATATTTTTTTCAATAAAGCGGGATATATTGGGTTGTGTAATAAGTAATTCCAATAATAAGAAATATAGTAATAAGAATTTTTCAATAGATGATAATTTTTTTACGTAGGACACTTTTACGCAACGTCAAAAAATTATAATACAGGCGGGGCTTTATTACAATTTGAACAAACAAATATTTAATTTACGTGTTGTATCCAACAAAAAAATGTTTTATTGGCACTAAAATGTGAGTACATCTGTGAAATATCTACTTATTCATGGATAATATGTAGATTTCTTAATTGCGCATCTAATTTCTCTCTAATTTTGACTACATTGTTATATTGTAAATATTTCTTTCGCAACGCCACTTTTTGTTATCTTTTTCATATTATAAAATACTATTTATAACTACTAAAGTTTATGTTACTTAAACATTAAGATACCATTTCGAGCAATCTAGCATATTTAATTCTTGTAATATTCTGTTTTAGAGTGATACAGCGCTTTCATAGCCATATATGTTCTATTATCAATTGATCCAGCATTCTGATTTCTTTTGGTCACAGGAGTAACTTTTTTTTGAAAATGCATCATACACAATTGATTGAAATTAGTTAGATTTTGATGAGTTTCAGTTTCGCTTTGTGCGCCTTTATCGAGAATAAATGTATTTTTTATACGATCTAATGCTTCCCCTAAAACAGTAATATTATACTTCATAATCTGCACATAAAGTATGGATATATAAAATTCCCTAGATCCTCAGTTAAATACATTGATACTTACTCTCGTTTTCATGAAGTATTAAATCATCAAAGAAAGCAATGTTTCGTATAAATAAGTGGAACGAATCTTCAATGTCGGATAACCGCATAACAAAATCAGAATCACAAACTGCGAGATGGCATAAAAATCTGATGCCTTGCTTCAATATTTTATGCTGAATCCTTTTTATATCGGACCAAAAATTTCGATCCAAGCTTTCCGGATACGTTGAATGCTCCTCTGCATCTTGCCGAGTACATTTCGTTCGACACGTGTGATTTTTATAATTAATTCTTTTTAAGATATAATATTTTTTGGTAGTCTGAAGTGGATCCTGCCACCGGGTGTCGATTATATCTAATTTTGTTTCAGAACATTTCCTCAACATAATAATTGTAAATCGTAATAATTTCACATAACAATTACATGATTTCCAGTTCTCAATTTTCAATAAATTATTATTTGCTTGTAAGGCATTCCATATGGATGATATTAATGCATCTGTCAGGTTTACTGTAGTGAGAAAGTCTGGATGAAAGAATTCCATTTGCGTCATAAGAATTTGTAAAACACAAGCATCTGAAATATCCAATATGTATGTCATTAGACATGTTTCAAAAAAGAAAAGGAGAGAGCGAGAGCGAGAGAGAATGATAAAAAATAAATTCGGAAATTATTACTTCCGAGTGTCATAATACCTGGTGTAAAGTATAAAGCGCCTTTCCACATCTTTATCGCCATTGACTCTGTTAAAATAATGAGAATATTGAAAAATGCAAACTTTTCACTAGAACCAATATACTTACGTGAACTTCTGCAGAGTTTAGACATAAACGTGCTGCATTTACTAAAGACCATAATAAATTGTGCTAATGAAACGTAACATAGTGACAGTGGTCTTGAGAATACGAGTTCTTTGAATATAGAAGAAATATATTCTAATCTGCAATAACATCGCATTTATATAAAATCTACAAACATTCAAATGATCATAAAGATAATATTGTTATACCCTTTCTCACAGTAGCCCACTTTCCGTTGTACACTGCATAATATTTTTACAATTGCACTTATAAGACCTGTAAATTGATGAGCTCTTCTCTGCAAATAATAATATTTATTAACTATAAAAAATTTGAAAAATCGTAAAAATTAGAATAGCGTTTACTTACAACGCGGCCTATTAAAGTGACACATTCCAAGATGATTTCGAGCATTTCAAATTGATGACCTTTCTTCGGCCACGCGTTATAACGCGTCATTTGTTGCAAGTAATGATTGTAACATTCGTCATTACGTGTTAGTAATTGAGACTTTCCGGTCAAATAATTACTTAGATATGATGATTCCAAACTAATTTGCGAAAGTGTACCAAGCAATCTTCTCGCCTCGATACCGCGTTCTCCTTCGTGCCAAGCATCTGCTTCGCATTCAGATTTAATACAGATATTATGAACCTTATAAACCGTAGAAAAATATAAATCGTTCATGTCTCGAATATCATCATTTGTCATAGCTTGAAAAATGGTTTGCAGAACAATGTTGACATTCAGCATTAGCTCTCTCGCGGTTAAGATTAACTAAAAAAATATAAATATATAAATATATATTTTATTCTTATAATTAATTCCATATAAACGCATTCTAATGTTGTACTTTAGTAGCTTCTAATATGGACATTTATTTATATACCTTATTAATTATCGGTATACATCTTTCTGATTCAATTTCTGAATCAATTTTTCTTTCCATAGCTGCAATCTCAAGTAAAACAAATTCTGTTGTCAATCTTTTATCGTCTATCATTGTAACCACTGGTTTTACCAAGTCAGGATTTTCTGCAATATATAGAAAGCACAACTGTGCTAACATATATTTGTAATAAAATTGTGTATAGAATAATTTTAAATAACACTTACCAAAAATCCTGAACGTTTCTTCTTCTTGCAAAATAGGCAAATTTCTTTTTCCAGTTTTTTCTATGACCTTAATATTAATAAGAGGTTTTTCTGGCAATGATCCTCTAAACATTAACTCCGAAATTCTGGCAAGAGGAAAATCTAAAAAATATTTAAAACATTATAAAAGGATAGAATTATATTAAAAATGTTTTTCAGTATACTCACAAATGTTACATGTTTTAAGTTGATAATCATTTTTCTTATATGTATTACTAGTTTGTACACATACTTCTTTCATTGAGTTCTTCTTTATATTTATTGGCCTATTAAAAATAAGTATTAATGTTATGTATATATGTTATGTATATATTTTTCATTATGTCTTCAAAAATTTAAATTTAGTTTTACATAATAATGTTTAAGAGCATTAACTTACCGATTTGTTGGACTACATCTGCTTTTATTAAGAGAATTGTTCATATATAATGCTTGTGGTTCTTTTAATTTAACATTTCCAGATTCTAATAATTTACAACGTTCCAGTAGATTTTTTATTTCTAAAGACTGTACATGTGTTAATAGATGATGTTATTATTTGTAATAATATAAATAAATAAAAAATATATACTCACTTGTAATCCTAATTGTGTCTTCAATTGTTCTTTTTCTTTGCAAATTTTGTTGATCTCTGATCTATGACAATTAGCTTGCTCCTCATCAAGACGCACCTTTTCTAATTTCTCATTTTCAGCTCGCAATTGATTTTGCTGCAGTTGCTGCCGTAAAAATACAGTTTCACCATCTTTCATTATAAAGTCATCCAATAGTTTTTTATTTTCCTTCTTTAATTTTTCCAATTCCTTAACGTCTACAAGTGTGTATGCAAAGAAATAATGAATGAGACAGAAATAAACAGAATGTTTTTACATTTATTTTTTTACTTCTGTATTAATATTACCTGGAACAATGATATTATTTGTTTTCTGAAAAGTTGAGTTGTGATCTTTTCCATCCATTAACTTATTTCTGAACTGGGAATAATTAATTTCTGTTATATTCTGACTATCCCGACTTGTGCCTTGCATATCTTTTCTCATCATACATAAATTAGAACTTTCGGTAGATAGTGGAAACTTTAATTGTAACATTTTGTTATAGGTAGAAGTAACTGGTTTCTCTGAAAAATTTGATTTTATCGAATACAAACCAGTTTCAGATTCAGGTTTTGAATTGCCTAACATATTGCCATCCTTGAAAATAAAATATAAAATTATTGTTAAACTTTATATTACACATACTTTTGAACTAGATAATACCTTAACGTAGCATACCTGTAAGCACGCTTGAGACGCAATTAGATCCATTTCTTCGATGTCTTCCTCGGCGAAATCATCGCCCCAGACATCATCACATGTGTTTCTGCTCTTGGGGATTTCTTCCTCCCATATCCTGCCTTGCTGATCTTTCCCGGCAGTGTCAAACTTTGCTCGTTTCGCGGGCACATGATAATCATTGTCTATCATCACTTTCTCGGATCGTTTAAACATCGTGACACAAAATTGCACAGGATGTTTAAATGCGATGAATTATAACCCTCTCTAATAATCGGAATAACCTTTTATCAAACGTCACGATACGTAGTTCATCGTTGCGACGTTTATGTATTATTTTATTATCATTTGAGCCGCATTCCTCTCCTCGATGATAAAAATTATGGGCATTGAGAGAGTTTTATCAGTTTTACGCCTGCTACGATGGACAACTGTAACGATACAGGTTACGTTCAGAAATTCACAGCCAATACTGAAAATCTACAATATACGTAACGTAAACTATAGATTTTTAGTACTGGTAGTGAATTTCGGAGCACAGCCAGAATTATGCAAAGCAAACCATGTTTTAAAACAACAAGCACATATTTTTTGACGATTCACCCGGCAACTTGCCGGTATATCGACATAGGCCCGTTTGAAGGCCATCACACACAAAATGACATAACTGCATATGCATAGCATAAGACCGTCTCGACCAATGAGCATGCTATCAATAAATGCTAAATCAATATGGCGCCTTTATGCTAGATGTTCATTGGTCGAGACGGTCTTATGCTATGCATATGTAGTTATGTCATTTTGTGTGTGATGGACTTTACAATACATTGTATTGTAAGATAACTTCCAGAATCGAACGCGGGAGAGCGCCACCTTCTGGCAGCTCAAAAAACGCTTGGCGCCTCGAGCGCAATCGATTATCGCGCAGGAACAATCGACCGGATTTAGCGGGTCCTTTGCGGAAATCCGCCCCTTAATGGAACATGCTCGAAGAATCGAGAACCTGCGTACGAAGGGAATAGTTTCCGCGCGAGACCATGCGAGATACTCGTTAAGTAGTCGTCGAAGAAGCCAGTCGAGTCGGGAAAAACCACTGGCGAGCCGTTTAAGAATATTCGGAGCGGATCGAGTCGTGTTGGCTGCCGAAAGCGAAGTTGTAATTCGGAGCCAGCAATAATACGTATTCTCTTTTTAATAAAGTGATTTCTCAAGTACATGAGTACAGTCGTCTTATTTCGGCCGGTTAAGTTCGGAGTCGCTCGCGCACGCGAGACCGAAAACACGTTGTCGTGAAGGACCGTCGACGTGGCGAAAGATCTCTTCGCTTATAGAGAAAAATAGCTCAAAAGAACACTTCCACCGGGTGAAATTTGAAAAGTTCCCTAGTGGCTTTATCCATATTCTTCAGTACACCAGGTCATACAAATGCCTTGACATATGGGGTGTTTACGATAATTCAAGTTCGAGTTAGTTTCACTAGGACCGAAAAATAAGATAGACATAACCATCTAGAACCTTTATGATTTATGACAACTCGACGCTGTCTTGTATTGCTTGAGTTAAATTCATTGAATTTGTTGAGTTTATTGAGCAAATTTTATTGTAATAGAAAAATGTCATTTATTATTATTATTAATTATATTATTATTATAAAATTATATTATATTTATATTATTATTATATTATATTATTATATTATATTATATGTTATTATATTATATTATATTATTATTATATTAATTATATTATTATTAATTTATTAAAGAGGTATACCAACAAACATACCAACATTATTTGTTTCTTTCATAGACTGATTTGCAGTTGACATTTTTCTATTACAATAAAATTTGCTCAATAAACTCAATAAATTCAATGAATTTAACTCAAGCAATACAAGACAGCGTCGAGTTGTCATGAATCATAAAGGTTCTAGATGGTTATGTCTATCTCATTTTTCGGTCCTAGTGAAACTAACTCGAACTTGAATTATCGTAAACACCCATGAAGTTGCACGGGTGTCAAGGCATATCGAGTCGGCGTGTTCCGACTCTACATATTTTTACATCATGACTATGGTTATGAACACAGCGGCAAAGCTGTTTTGACTGTTCCAAAGCAACTGGAGCAATTGACAAATAAAGGTTAATATTTATAATATCAATCAATTGCTCCAGTTGCTTTGAAATAACCAAAACAGCATTACCGTTATGTTCATAACCAGTCATGATGTAAAAATATGTAAAGTCGGAACACGCCGACTCGATATGCCTTGACACCCGTGCAGCTTCATATGTTAAGGCATTTGTGTGACCTGGGCTACGTTCGGAAACCTCACACTCTGTGTAGTGTGGTGATTTTCAGTGGAGAAGTAGTGAGGATATCGTGTACCTTCGGGTGTAGAGTGTTTCCGAACAGTTGGTTGTGCGTTGATGGATATTTTGATTTCGATCGTGTCATTCGGACAATCTATAGTGACACTAAAATCTAATTGTCTTCGCGTTTCGATCTCCTTGTCCCACGATCAATCTTTTTAATTTCAATCTAGGAATCTCAGGAATTTTTTGGCGCACGCACTTCTAAGTATTATATAATTACAAAATATGTACTCATATCAGTCGCTACATTATACGACAAATGCAAATTTATAAATGTATGTAGGTTCATATATCGCGATTTGTATATAATTTTCAAAGCTAAGCAGTTTTATTTTTCCTAGTGAATATCTTTGCCATTCTAAGGTTACGTTCGAAAACGTTACTCTTGAATCACACTGACTCCCCTTGCTTTTTCGGCGAGTGGTTTCGTGGCACACTGGTGGTACTCGTTCAACGTTTTCGAACGATTCACCCGAATGCACATTAAGTACCAGTGGTACTTAATGAAAACTAAAAAGAAAAAAAATGTTACAAAAGCAGTTTTCAAACACAAGATTTTCAATATTCCTGCCACTCGCCTTAATCGATTAGCCACGCTTCTTAACATTTATCTCTATCGAAAGATTACACACCTGGAAAATTTTTAACTATTTATTTTAAATTACTGCATATTAGCAAGAGTTACTGTACTGTGGAGATTAGTGGAGAAACGGTAACATACAATGCAGTCAAATACATCTTACAAATGCAGTCAAATAGATCAAAGATTCATTGCACTCTTGTGATGGACCATCATCTGCAATATGTAACGTTGTATTCCTTTTTATTTTCCCAGGACTACTGGCGTACAGTGTCTTTGCCGACATCAAAGACAAATGCCTCTCATTAATGTTCATATTTAGCACTGTTTCCTTACGCGATTTTAATACTGATTTTAAAACACAAAGAGCGTTAACATTAGTGACCGAAAGTTTGTTGCGTTTTTTGGTTTTTAAATCAGATAAAACTGAAAACATCCTTTCAGGATCTGCATTAGAATTAGGCAGTGTTTGAATAGCATTCATCAAAGATTTTATATTAGGATATTTTATAGTGTTGTTACTTCGTAAAATTTTTTTTCACATATCATCAAAATTTAAATTAGAAAAATTTATTTTGTCTGTCTCAGTAAAATCTTCATATAATTTTAACCATTCTTCCCGCAAACCGTTTTCGTCAAATCCGCCTATAGTTTTGGCAATAAAAGAAACATCGTTAAATGATATTTCTTTATCATTATCTGATAAAGCTACATTTACTTCTAAAACTGTTAATGTGGACAAAAATTTGTCATTAATTGGTAATCTTTTACTAATTTCTTCAGCAGCGGTGACGTAAAATTGTAAACAATTTTCTCGTATATTTGTAATTATGTTACATTTGTAATTGTACATCGTGTCTGTAGGTCCTTCTTTTATAAATTCATCGAGATATTCCTCGCATTCGGATCCCAAATTTATTTCTTGTAAAGATTTTTGATTTTATTTTTGAGAAAATTCAATATTATTACATACGGTTTTCAATAATTCTGGCTTCAAGAAGTATTTGCATATTGTTGTTAAAAATTTTACTGACTTTGGTTGCAATAAATGAATTCTTGTTTCTGTTGCTTGGAAAAATGCATTAAATGAATTAAAATGATCTAAAATATGCTCTAAAAATAAAAAATATGCTTTTACATCGTAACTTCCCATTACAGACATTAAATCTTTTGCAGACTTTGATTTGTCTGCCAACGCCATATCAGTCAGAAAAAGCTTGATAGCATCCCAAGACTCAAGAATTCTTTCAATACATGAATGGCGAGAAAGCCATCGCGTATGAGACAATTTTAAAATGTTGTGACTTGTTTCCAAAAAGCAATCACTAAAGTCTCTATAAATAGCTGAACGCTTAGGACTACTATTAATATAATTTAAAATTTCTTTCAAAAATTCTTCGCCATACTCTGGTATTTTTGCACATGCAGAATGTGCAATCAATGCAGCGAAATGGCATGGACACGCAAATGTTAGTAAATGTTTACAAGTTTCTTTTAATTTTCTTTTAAATGACGTATATTTTTCTATCATGACAGGCGCATTGTCACATGATAAAGCAATAATATTTGTAAATGGAATCTGCAATCTCCACATCTCATTTTGAAATGCATGAAATATTTTGTCCGCACTGCTACTTTTTGCGTCAATATTAATTAATTTTACTAATTGCGTGCGAATATCTAATGTTTCAGAATCAACAAATCGAACAAGAAACGTCATCCACTTTTCATTAGAAATATCAGACGTTTTGTCTATAAAAATAGAAAATTTGGTATTTTGAATGCTTTCAACTACACGATCTGTTTCTATTGGGCATAGTACATTTGAAATAATGTTTGTACATTTCTTTCGGCTCATACTCATTTTTTGTAATACGTCCGAATCCTTTCCTATCTCTTGGAAAAAATTGAGAATATCTTTCGCAGTTTGGAAAGGAATATTTCTATCTGCGATCAACGCTGCATATCGAATTTCTGCCAATTTCCTTCGCTCTTTAAATGAAATCGATTCCTCTATCATATCGACATCTTCGTCTGTTTCTTGTTGTTTGTTTTGTTCCACGTGTTTTTTAGAAAATGCGTGACGATATACGTTTGATAAATCTCCAATAAACGATTTGTTGCAAAATGTGCAAAAAAATGCACGCTTGTCATTTGACACTTCGCGTAACCATGGCTTAAATAATGCTATATCCAACCATTTTTTTTGAAATTTAATGTTATATTTTGAAATTTTGGTTCTTGGACTTATATCGTCATCTGATATATTTTGTTTCATCTTGTCCTTATAACTCGCAGAATTTGCATGTCTTGCAACATGCGATGAATAGCAAGACATTTCTTTATTGCATATAATACAATAAAAAAGACTTTCGTCCAATGATACTTTACGAATCCAAGGTTTGAAACGATCATCTTGAAGCCAAGATTCCGAAAAACTTCGTTTACGTGTATTTTTTGCCTTGTCACTCATTTTTAAAGTAAAAAATAGAAGTCAGAGAATAATATATGGAGTAATTCGAAATGCACGATCGCAGTCGGAATCCCTGCGATACGAGTTAACTGTCTGAACACGAAAATATTACAAATGCATATAAAATATAAAATATAAATAAAATATTTACTTGCAAGTATAAAGTGACAGGACTTTAAGACTCCAGTTTCGTTTGCCAATGCGCCAATAATTAAAAAACTATACAATAATAAAACATTAAAAAAAATATAATAAAAGAGAAAAGAAATATAATTTATATCTCACTAGTTACGGCTATAGTATCTCCTTCAAACAGCAACACGCAGCGAAACAATGTCTCGTAAAATATTAAATTATAATTATTATAATAATTATAGCACTGGGAAAATAAATATACGTATTCAACAAAGATTTTCAAAGATTTTCACTGGTCTGTAACCGACGGTAACAACCAAGAAAGTGAGCATTGTGTTTTGATATTAGGAATTATATTTTATAGATGTATACAGAATTGACCGCGAGACGTGCGAGTGAATAAATGCAAAATCTTGAAACAGACGAAGACGGAAGAAGTGTGTTAAGATTGCTGTTTTCGTATTCAGCTGTTGTTGTATTCAGCTGTTTTAATAGAAAAATAAAATATATACAGAAATTGTTGAAAATTAAATTACATATAACACTAAACTTTCATACATTTATTTTCAATAATTTCTTTATATATTTTATTTCTCTATATGTACTTTATACTACTCTATAACAATCTTCAAACCATAAAAGAATTTTTTAATAGACGGTCGAGAATTTAGAGAAATTTACTTTTATTTTAACTTTAATTATTTATTTTATTTTTGCACAAGATATGGTCCATCAACATCAAAACAATAAAAATTACTTTTACCTTAAATTATAATTTTAAAAAAGTGGTACGATAGGGCTCCAGGCGACGATTCACTTAAAAAAAATCGAACGTGCCTAGTTAGTGGAACCTCAAAGGTGGTGTGGAAGACCACTATTATAAACACTTAAAATTACTAATGAACTAATAATACGCTACACATACTTTAACATGCTAACAAGAGTGCAATAAATCTTTGATCTATTTGACTGCATTTGTAAGATGTATTTGACTGCATTGTATGTTACCGTTTCTCCACTAATCTCCACAGTACAGTAACTCTTGCTAATATGCAGTAATTTAAAATAAATAGTTAAAAATTTTCCAGGTGTGTAATCTTTCGATAGAGATAAATGTTAAGAAGCGTGGCTAATCGATTAAGGCGAGTGGCAGGAATATTGAAAATCTTGTGTTTGAAAACTGCTTTTGTAACATTTTTTTTCTTTTTTGATATTTGTTTTTAGCACTGTACCATCAAGTGAATCATTAGATAATGCTTTTGGCTAAAAAATATTATTTTATATTTATTAACAATAATTGCACATGTTAAATTGCACTTTGTTGCAATATGTATGTTGTAAAATGACTTCATTTTTCTATTTATAATAGCAAATCAGTATTCTTTTTAAAATAATTAGTTATTAATTTAACATATGCAAATATATTATTAATATACGAAATAATATTTTTTAGCCAAAAAAACATTATTAACTAACTTACACTGTTAGAAACAAATGTGGAAAAAAGAAAAAAAAAAGTTGCAAAAATCAAGTCTCGAATACGGGATTTCGAATTTGCTAGGCCTTACTCGCCTTACTCGATTAAAAGCGCTTGTTTCTGAGCATTTGCCGTCCGTAATGTGTTTACGTCGGCTTGATGGTAGCAAGACAGAGACGTCCGCTCTCTCTCTATAGCCGAACGGCCGAGCGCACACAGACGCGTGACGTAAGCGCTTCTTACTTGTGTTGGGGCTCGAGAGCCGCGAGCCCGGTAGTAGATATCGCATCACTGAGTACCACTAATGTGTTTCCGAACGGTTATTGTGTGTTGGTGTGCACACAGTGTGTGTTTCCGAACGCAGCCCTGGTGTACGTCGCAGTGAGAAGTGAGACGCATGTGCACTCGATTGTCGGCTCCCATACAACAATTCGACGTTCGATGGATGTCTATAGGACGTCCCACTCGACATATACGGACGTCCAGATGACGTACCAGACATGTTCCGAGAACGTTCAGTAGATGTCATTTGTACGTACAATGTACCGCCCTTAGACGTCCTCTGTACGTCCTTAGTACATCCTTTGTACATCTTTAGGACGCCGTCGTATGTCGTTGGTACGTCGTTAGTACGTCATTATCGTGACATTACTACGTCTTCTATACGTCCTTAGTACGTTATTGTTGTATTTTATTTAGTAAAATATATTTTCATGTCAGTAAAAATAGTGTAATTAAAAGTAAACAAATATTTTATAATAATGACAAAAACAAAATTAAAACGCGCATATTTGTTTACATTTTATACTATTTTTACTGACATAAATCCTTTTTCAAAAAAAACGTCCGTAAGAAATCCATTATGTTACGTTGCAACGATGCACTAATGCCGTACTACGAAAATATGTTGTTTAAGTATGGGTATATACTTGTACTTAAATGCATACAAGTATAAATAACGGACACCAATGCAATTAAACTATAAAATACTTTTTTTATTTTAATTGAAACACAATAAAATTTTTTACAACACACCTGTAAACTTTAAACAAAATTTTGGTTTGTTTTAATAACATCTCTTCGCAGACTCTTTGCAATAATAAGGAAATTAAGTGGTTGCTAATCAAATATTCTCTTCAAGCAAGTAAAACTTATAAAGCACCTGTTGTATTCACTACGTATACATTTCAACGTAAAACGTGTGTGGTCGCAATGATATCGATTATTGACCAAAAAGAGAAGTGCTCACAGATGGTAGCGGCTAAACCCTTCACGGAGCAAGCGCAAATCACAATGGATTGAAACAATCGTGAAGAAACGATTCAGTCAAACGATAATTTTCGCTCCGCGAACTTAAATAGAATTTAAATTTTTTATTATGAAACGCATTACACATTCTTCTCCTGTTTTTTTAGGCGATCTGTCGCTCGCCGGAACCAATCAATTATTGTTGTTTCGATCGCCCGATCGTCGATCTTTTTGTATCGGTGTTTCACAGCCTCTGTAAAAGGAATAGTGACTATATTACAATTACGTACAATTATGTACCCGGACATAATAATATTGCACGTTAAAATAATTTCTTATGCGTAAATAAGAGGTTCTCTTTTTTTTGGAAGGACTTTTTTAATGTAAAAATAATAAATCCAGTTTCATGACGGTAGCACGTAAATGGAACTATAAAGATATTTACCAAATAATGCACGAACGAAAATCGTTCCTTCTAGCCGTTCGTTATTTTTCCGCCCCAACCATGAAACTCTGACTGCTAATTCGGGAGCAAATACATGCAAAAGCATTCGTCGTGTACAATCAGCAGCATCTTTACCACCTCGCATAAGCAGCATTTTTTCCTTATATAAAAATAAACAAAAATCAAGTAAAAGATCGATTTTTAGCGCTTTCGTACATATATTATAGATTTTAAAAAATCAATTATATTAATAGTCTCTGCTTGAACCTGCCTCACATAGACCAGATGAGATAACGAGAGCAAATAAAATATAAAATTCTACCAAACATGGAGGAATTTTCTACAAAAGAGATGCAAATTATTTTTTTAACAAATTTTAAACAAATCAAGTTTTACCTATAATTAAATAATAAAATATAATTGTACACTAGAAGCTGCAAAGAATGTATATTATATTTATATTTCGTAATTAATATTTATATTTATATTTCGCAATTTATGTATGTACATATTTAGCAATTTGTTACACGAGAAAAAATCTTAATTAAACACGTTTCAGTCCATGGCTATTCTGGCCTTTGTTTATTACTTTTTACAATAAATATAATTTTAGAAATGTAAAGATAATTCATTCTCTTATAATTTTATATAAAAAATTTTGTAATTAAATTTTTCTCCAAGTAAAAAATTAGTTTATTAATATTATAATTAATTTAATTTTATATTTAACAATCTTGTTAGTGTAATTTATAATAAAAGTTAATTTTTTATGTAATTAAAACTTTAATTTATTGATAAATATAATAATTCATTTAATTTTAGCAGAGTCAAATCAATTTTTGCGCAGAATTAAAAAACATAATTAATTATTCCGCAAAAGTAATTATTTTTTTGTTTATTTGTTTCGGAAACGTATTATTTTTTAAAATCTTTTTGAACACAGGGTTATGTTTTGCAATAATAAAACTTACTAATATTAATAGAAGACTTACAAGTTGTCTACTAGCGACGGTATTTGTGTGAAGCAAATTTTCCATTTCGCAGAATTGTTCCCAATTCTTCAACGGAAACGCTGGTAACACATTATCCTCCGGTTGTTCGTCCTTTTCTTTAATAGGATGAATGATTTCTTTAGGCGCATCAGTAGATAAGTTCTGGGTTAATTGGCTGATCATATCCACAATTGTACGCAAGTCAAATTTTATCATTGTTAAATCTCTTACAACATGTTTCTCGAATTCTGTTCAAGACATTTGAAACTATATTAATTTCCGAAATTATCAACAATATTTATAATTGTTAGTTGCGACAATAAGATAATACCTGATATTCCAATATATTGTTTTTTTTTCTCGGAATTTTGTACTTGTTGAAATCGTTCAGTAATCTCATCAGCCAATTTCTTAATTTCTCCTACTGGTGCATCTTTCGAAGTGCGCTGTGATCCACATGTAATTTCACGTGAAGTAGCTAAAAAATTATAATATTATATTGATGATATTAATGATATTAATAGCAGATTCTGCATCAAAAGAGACGCAAGTAATGGTCAAGTGATAAATTACGGATATTCACATTTCAAACACAAGAAATGCGAAATTATGTCTCATTTTATCTCCTGACTTTTAATGAATTGCTTCTTTATCTAATGAACTTTAATCTGACATAATATTTATTTAGTTTGACTAACATTTTAAATAATGTTAAATAATAAATATAATACACACATTTACACTTTTTATTGTATAAATTTTTAATATTTTTAAAATATAACAAAATAACTACTTCGATTTACAGATTGTGCAGGAAAGCAATTACCTAAAATTCGAAAATTGCGATTTTTGCAGAAATTATTAACGCTCAATTACATTAAAAGATTCCACAGACCCTATCGAAAATTGAATTTGTAAGTTTTTTCTAAATTTGTAACATGTTTGGATCCTTATATTATGAAAATTTTTTTTCATGCACGGATATTAATTCTAGACAGTTCGGTGTTTGAAATGGAAAAAAAGTAAAAATCTATCAAGATTTGTTGAAAATAAAGGGAAGAGAAGTTTAGAATCCAAAAGACCCTTAGATGTACATTACGCTGATTTTTTAAGAATATGCAGTTAAGGGTTAAAGACTTCATGTGTAACCGAACTACCAATACGAAATAATAACAAAAGATTACCTTTCGTAGATTTATTATCACCGCTATGGTCATGCAGCGATCGCTGAGAAAGTCCAGCGGTACTTTTTGTTGAATATGAATGACTAACTTTTTGTAAAATCTTCTTTGATTTTTGATGCAGACTATTTGGCACTTGCAACTGGGAACTGCCAACATCTTTCGCCATTAAATGAGATGTCTCATTTGCTTCGCTGTCCGTTGAATTTGAACTAACTTCAATAGACTTCGAGATGCACTCCTTTTTACTTCATTTTTTGTTACTTTTTGAAATTCGAACGCTGCTTTTTTTAAATCTATCGTTGTCTTCGCTTGAATCAGATGAGCTAGTATATTTTTTATTAGGTTTATGGATTCGTTTACTAACAACCTCTGCCTCACTAGCAAAGTCTGAAGTTATTTCAGCTTTTCCTAAATTTCGACGAGCTGTTTTATATTCATCTGAAAAAAACAAGAGTGTATTATATATATTGTGTGTGTAAACGCACGCGCGCGCGCGCACACACACACACACACACACACGCGCGCGCGCGCGCGCGCGCGCGCACACACACACACACACACACATACACACCGTCTCCCGGAATTAGTAATCCACTAAAAACTTGTGATCTGTCTTTTCATAAAATAAAAATATACATATTACATATATAAAATAAGGAAGTTATGAAAAAAAATTATCAAATTTCTTTACACCAACCGAAAATTGGAATTTTAATCCCTTATTTAATTTATTTTATTTTATTTTATATATTATGATCCGCTATTTTAACCCGTTGTAATATACAAAGTATAAAACTTAAAAAATTACAGTTTTTGAGGTAAATACGTCAACCCTGACAATATGATCAATTTAATATTAAAAAATAGTAGAAATTTTTGAAAATTAATATTTTCGACGCATCTTATCTTGTATGCGCGCAGGTGTATACGTGCGTGCGTGCATCGTGTGTGTGCATACACGAGTACTACATACCAAAAGTACTAAGGATCCTGCATTTGAAGGTTGGCCAATTGTCATTCGGCACCGCCCTATTTTTTACATATTTTGTAGGAAAAATAGTATCGCGTGGCGGCCATGAACAGTATTCGTCACAAATCCAGAATTCAGGAACGACTTCCACAGCATTTTCTTCAATAAAATCTACGATGCAATATTTGGCAGACATCCTGGATTCATACAGGCTAAGATGTCGAAAGTTAACAGTTACCATGAATGAGTGGAAACAAAACAACATTTTTGTGGTTGTTAGATTCGTTAAATAATGTATCAAAAATCGGAAGTACGACGGCTTTATTTTTAATGTTATTAATTGGAAATGCTTGCAAGGTGCCATATTCCTCGGAAAATTGAACAATGCCAAAGCATGTTGACAGTGCTGGTGAATGAAAAAACGGTTTTCCGTTCTTTAACACTCTACCAATAATTGCCACGGAATTATTATAATGACAAATATTTTCTACGATTACAATACATTCGTCGTACATGATGCAGTAATTGTTTGGTTTCTTCGTTGTGATTTTAAAATTATTGAATTGTATATCTTTATACATTGGAGAGGTACATCCGCTTATCAAATTTCCATTATAACATTCTCTTCCCAGTCTATATGTGCTGATGGCTTCATTAAAAAGTTTAACAGAGTAATTATTTCTCATTTCGTACACCCGGTTACTCAGTTGCTCAAGGGGTTTATCGTTACCCTTGATCAATTTCTTTATAGATTGTAAGTAATTTTCGAAAGTGAACGCAGAAAATTCATCCAGTGATCCCCATCGTAACGCATCGTCTGCTAAATGTAACATTCCATGTGTGTTATACGTTGCATTTTCTTCACCATATAATTGAAGATATTCAACGAAATATTCTTCTAGTAAATTTTTCGCATATTTATTTTGTTCAAAATCAATACCAGGTGTTGCAAGAAGGCGCATAGCCACAGAAAGTTTTATAAAATGATTATATACACTCGATCTTACTATCTTGCGCAACACAACAAGTCCACTATAAAACAAATATTGCCTAAATTCCGTTGCTTTCATCCGATCAAGTTCGTCTAAAGCTCGTGGTTTACGGGCAAATTCAAGTGGAATATATCGTTGTAGATTAAGCTGTCGTTGAGAAATATCGGAAACCTGTTGTACACCCAATTTCATAGGATGCAACTTTCCAGTCATTATTTTCAGTCCTTTTTTGACATGACCTAATAATACTAAATGCATATAATCATATGGTACTTGTGACACCATATCGATCTCGAGTCTCAGCAAAGGGCTTATTCCATTATGATGTCCTGGTTGAGATTGTGTTGCAAATGATTCTGCCGTTCGCAGGGGAGCATCTTTTTCTGGATACACTACTTTTCCAACGTATTTTCCTTTAGTTTCGCATTTAGCACATGCATAGTATCCTCCGTGATATTTTATGCAGCAGATATATGCTCTTGCAGGAGCATCGCAGATAAAACAGTCAATAATAAATTTTCTGTTAATGCCATTCCAGGTATAACCAGTCTCTTTAAGGCTCTCAGCTTCCTCGATAAAGTATTTCAAAAAAATCTCAGCATCTGGAGGTTTATTACGTCCATGAAAAGCTCCAATAATGAAGGGCGATTTGTTTTCAAAATTTCTAATACTTCCCAGAATTAGCCATAATTGGCTTTTAGAACTTTTTGTAAGGGGTAAACCGTCATATTAAAAGATAAATGAATCTCTGGAGGTATACACGTAACAGTGCCGCTTGATTGAATAATGTGATCTAAACCTTCCTGAATACCAAAATGAACATATAGTCCATGTGCCATTGGAATGGTGTCTGCCTTTCTCGGCGTTTTTAAAAGGGTTCGAGCATCTGCAGGAAGAAATTTCATGGCATCTTCTACTTTTAATACATTTTTCAATAGATCGGTAACTGCGGATCTACATATATTATAATTATGGGTCCACTTCACCAAATTTAGTCGTAATCGATTGATGTTTACACCAGTATTTTCATCTTCTGATTCTGATGAATGATCACTGTTGTATTCATCAGATGATATAAATTCTTCTCTGCATATTTCTTCTTGCAAGGCTTCTGGGATGACTTCCTCATTTTGTAAGACTTCGTAGATAATTTCTTCTTGAGCACTTTCTGGCAAAAAGTCTGCTCTTTCATCGTTTTCCTCAGAAAAAGAACTATCGCAATTATCACGATTATCTGGCAGTGGTATTTCGTCGTTTGCATGAGCCTGCAGATGATTTTCTGAATCCTGCACGGCACTTTGTGCCAGTCTTCGCCAATATTTCCTACTGTACTGCTTTCGTTTTTGCTTTAACATGATTTGTAGTCTTGAAAGCTGCAAAGAAAATGCCATTGTCGGTATGTACCGATATTGGTTACGTCATTATTGCATGCACCCATGCCATTCGCTTATATGACAATAGAAAGCGGTTTACAAAAGCAAGCTTGCTGCAGACCTAATATAAAATCACACAAAACTTAACCATTTTTTAACTACTTATTAATTATTAATTACTTTTGTAAAAGTAAATAAAATTTCTATAATTTTTAATTACCTTTTTAATATGTAATTAAATAAAACTTAAGAATTACTTACTTTTACAAAATAATTAAATCCAATTTAATTAATAATTGCATTTATAATGACAATAAAAGTTAGTTATTTCGAATATCCTTTAAAATTGGGAAAATGTATACAATACTCAGAAATTTGTTTTAAAAATCTCTCTCTGAAATGTATCTTATATTAATATACGTATAAAGTTTAAAAAATCGGAATTTTGCGCTACAAAAGTTAAAAAATTCATTTAAAAAACTTTATTTTTGTTTAACATACTGCAATTACATTAAAAAATATTAAAAACTTAAAAAACAAATAAAAACATTCAAATTTGATTAACATTATCTGCAAAATATTTTCAAATTTCAAAATTTATTAAAATATTTTGAAATATAAAAATATCAGAAATGTCTTTAAAAAAATAAAATGTTTCAAAATTCTGAAAAATACTTCAAAAGCTGAAAACAATAAAATTTTTTGTTATGGCTTTCATATTTCAAAAATTGACATAAAAATTCAATTACCAAAATTTATTAATAAATATTCAAAAATTATTACTAGATGTCGCCTGCAGATAGTAAAAAAGCGAATGGTTGTGAAATTAACTTGGGATGGAATGAATAATATGCACTTATTTTTTTATTATTAGTGTATCTTATTGACTACTATATCTACAACAATGTAATGTGACAATTGTTCTCGCATTTCAAATTTGTGCCAGAAGTAGAGTCAAACTACAAGGATATAAGGCATAAGGGATAAAAGGATCCTTCATAAATATTAACAGCGAGTCTGACATTTTTTTCGATTGATCCAATAATATTTATATTAATTTGAAAAGCTTAGTTTTAGGAGTACATGTTAGGAAAATTTGAATTTTGGTGGTTGAAATAGAAATGTACGATAGTCGTTGATTAACAGGAATGATATTTTAATTTCAGGTACACTCAAAAAAATGATCTTGCAATAATAGCTAAAATTTTCTAGGTGTAAAAAATTAACTAAAACAGATAAATGATTAGCAACTGTTGTGATATTGCATATGTAATTACTTAATCAGTTTAGATGACAGAAACAGAATATATATCTGTATTGTTTGTGAACTTTAAAAAGAAAGTTTCTCTAAAGCGCCTATCTATATAAGATCAATCACGTGTTAGATCATGCAATGAATAACATTTAGCAATGGTACCTAAATTTTTCAGAAGCTATTGCTAGAACATTACTGCTATAAATTCTATATGTGACAAACAATGTTTTCACAGATACGAAAAATAGCGATACATTCTTGTTGCGATATCTAGAAATCTAACTACATCAGCGAAATATTTTTTTGAGTGTATGATTTGAGGCATAATTAGAGAGGAGAATCGATGTCAATTTTGTTCAAGAATTGTTGAAGGGGTTAACGTATTAACAGTTTTAGGAAAACTCAATCCTTATTAATTTGTGAGTGCAGTTAGAGAATTTTTATTTTAAAAAAATATTTTTTTTTTTGGAGGTTTTTTCTATTACAAAGTATATTTAAAAAAATGGTAATATAACCTAATCTAAGGTTTGATTATAGAAAGGAATTATTACATAAGTCAATAGAGTTGTTATCTTAAAAAAGTTAAAAAATATCGTAAACTTTTGTATTTATATTTAATGTTGAGTACGTGAAAAAAATTAAATTAATTGATTTTTTAAATAATTACTAGGTAAAACATTTTTTGCTCAAAATGGTAAAAAACTATACGTTTACGCACGAAAAAGTACACGAAAAGACACTTTATTAGGTGTTTGCTTCTTTCGATTGCAGCATAAACAATTACGAATGGGAAGTATAAGTAAATAATTTTTTAATTTTAATTATATAAAATTTCTAGAACCCAAAAAAATGACTCAAAAAAATCTGGAAAAAAATTCAATCTAATATCTCATATAGTACTATCAAGTATTTAGTACTGTAAGATTCTAATTGCACTTAACCGCAGTGTGTCAGGATAGGAAGCGGTAAGGTACCGGATAATAAACCGTTGAAAAGTTTCTAAGTCCACTCAGCCTTTTATTCGAGATCACGATTATAATTTAAATGTTACTTGTTCGAGAGTTCGCGGAGATCTCTTTTGGAGCAATTCTTTACGTACGAGCTCAGCTCGTATTACAGTGTTGTCACATCTCGGACACTTATATTAATAGCGTTTTCGATTATACAGGATTTGAACGACCCAGGGTTGATCAATCACTATTTTACTATAAATGCAAGTCTTTCATTGGTGGAGAGGTTGCAATGACGTCATTAACCAACCCTGGGTCGTTCAAATCCTGTATAATCGAAAACGCTATAAGTGTCTATCCAATAGGTGGCAGGAGCAGGTCTTATATTTTAACGAAATTTCTTACAGTTCGACCATCCTGCACAAACGTTCGTCTCGAATGTTTAATATTTCAATACAATTGATTATGTAAATCTGTAGATCTAAGGCCAGTCTTTGGTTTTATTACAATTATGTTTTATAAATGTAGGTTTTAATCTAAACACTTGTATTGGATTAAACTTAATGTTATTCGCCGCAAGAGAATTTTCTTAATATTTTAATATGCAACGCAAGCAATTTTTAAAATAATAATAAGTAACTTAAATTAACAGTATTCAGCGCAGTAAATTGAGTTCTTTTATGTAATACAGTAACTTAAATTAATAATCTTTAACGCAGTAAATTGAGTTCTTTTATTTTACTCAATAACTTAAATTAATAATCTTTAACGCAGTAAATTGAGTTCTTTTTCTTTTGATCGATTCTATGAAGCATCGTTTAGTGGTTTGACCCATGGTTTCATTTTATCAGGCGAGAGAATTGAATTGTATGGCCGTTGTGTGATGTTGAAGCCCGGTATGTCCGTGACAACGTACCGGTTTTTGTTTAATATTTTCTTGACCACATACGGGCCTTTGTAATTTGACTTTAGTTTATTATTTATTCCGACTTTCTGGTGAAGGTCTCTAATCAAAACATATTGGCCTTTTGTGTAAACCGTTGGCTTTTTATGTTGACGATCGTAATAAAGTTTATTATATTCTTTGAGTCGTTCGTTCGTCCTGACCGCTACTTCACGAGTATTGTCTCGCTGTTGATCAAAAGAAAGAGAATCGTTAGCTTGTTTTTCCAACTCGTTCCTGAGCTGTTTGTCTATGTGACCTCGCTGGTCGAATCCAAAAAGGATCTTCGAGGGCGAGCACCTGAGAGCCGTATGAAACGTGTTATTTATCACGTACTGCAGCGTTTGCAGTTTTTCCTTCCACTCATCTGGCGATTTTACTAATTTTGCAAGAGAGCTTTTAATGAATCTGTTTACGCGCTCGACTTTTCCGTTTGCCCAGGGAGAGGCGACAGCAACTTTGCGTAACTTTATTCTTCTTTCCGCGAGGAAATTAGAAAATTCGGCCGAAGTAAATGCCGATCCACGGTCAGTTACCACCTTTTCCGGTATTCCGAAAAAGTTAAATAACGTTGATAGATGTATGCAAACTTCTTTTGAACTGGTAGATTTTACCGGGAAAAGAGACGTAAATCGCGTAAACGCGTCGATAGTGATCAGAACATGTTTATAGCCATCGGCCGTCGTTTGTAACGGTCCGAAATGATCTACGTGTATAATCGTAAAAGGCTCGTTAGGTGCTTCCTCGATTTGTAGCTCGCCTTCGAGTCGGTGCGTTGATGCATCCGCACTCAGGCAAACAATACAATTATAAATGTAATCGCGCACGCGTTTTCGCAATGCAGGAAACCAATACGTTTGTTGGATTCCTTGAACGGTTTTTTCATAACCACAGTGCGCTAATTCATCGTGATAAGTTTTAAGAATGGCGTTCACCATAGATTCCGGGACGGCGAAACGGTCGCGATCGTCCCCTTTTCGATAAACTAATCCTTCGATTAATTTGAACTTTTTATTATCTCTATATTCGAGATCTAACGCAATCTGTTTTAGCGTAGGATCTTGCAATTGCTGGAATTCTAATATCCTTTCTAACGGTAGCGTCGAGACGTACATCGTCTGTTTGCTTAATGCATCGACGTGTGCCATACGGCTGCCCGGGCGATGAGTTATTTTGAACGAGTAATTTTGCAAAGCGAGCGTCCAGCGAGCGATTCGCGGATTCAAATTTGCCTTGCTAACTGCATATACAAGCGCGTTACAGTCAGTAACTATGGTGAACGTTATTCCATAAAGATATATGTGGAAGCGCTCCACCGCTCGAACTATTGCTAACATCTCGAGTTCGAAACTATGATAGCGTGATTCGGCCTGATTTGTCGTTTGGCTATAATACGCTATCGGTGACCATTGGCCCTCCTCTTGTTTTTGCAAGAGGATCGCTCCTAAGCCGTGTGCACTTGCGTCTGTGTGCAACTGCGTTTCCTTTGCTGGATTGTAAATTGCGAGGATCGGATAAGAAGTTAAAAATCGTTTAAGCGCGTCGTACGCTTGCCGGCATTCCGGACTGAAAACGTATTTTGAATCCTTTTTTAGTAGATTATAGAGAGGCTTGGCAATTATTGAATAACTTTTTATAAACCGCCGGAAATAATTCGTTAATCCGAGAAATCGTTGCAATTGCAGAACGGTTTTCGGTTGCGGAAATTTGGAGATTGATTCGGTGTGTCTATCCGAAATAGTTATCGAATTGCGAGCAATTATGTATCCGAGATATTCAATTTTCCGTTTGAGGAACTGACATTTTTTGATATTTAATTCAAAACCGTACTTTTTAAATTCAACCAGTGTTTGTTTAAGCACTTGTAAATTCGAGTCTACTGTATCGGTAGCGATGAGTATATCATCGATATAAACGATCAATTTGTCCGTTCTGATCAACGGTTGTAAAATTTGAACTATTCTTTTTTGGAATTCTGCCGGTGAGTCCGCGAAGCCAAAAGGTAGCTTCGTGTATTCGAATTGCCCGTCGGGCGTGGCAAACGAAAAATACTTTGTGTCCGACGGATGCACCGATATTTGATGAAAGCCGTCTTTCATGTCTAATAACGTGAAAATTGATTTATCACCGAGTCGCGAGATGCAGTCTTCGATGACCGGAAAAGGGTATTTCTGTTTCGCGATCCGTGCATTCAGTGGACGCAAGTCTACACACAGACGCAGTTCACCGTTTTTCTTTTTAACCGGGACTATACGCGCGCAATATGGCGAAACGCTTGTCTTTATTATACCGCGCGCAATCAAGTCGTCCGTAATATTTCTTAATTGTATGCGTTCAGAATACGCGAACTTTCGCGGCGCATATGCGTAAGTTGACGTGTCCTTTATATTCACTCGCACGCAGTAGTCGTCTTCGACGCGGCTGACCTTTAACTCAGCAATTTCTTTGAACAGATTTATCAATTTTATTCCCTCCACGGGATCCATTTCTTTCGCTAATTCTTTGAGATATTCGTCCCCGCGCTGCGGCTCATAACACGCGTGCACTTTTAAGAGCTCTTCCGGAAATGTGCTTGAAATGTCCGCGTCGCTGCTCTGAGCTTTGCTCCGCGACGGGCGATAAATTGCAAAAAGTGAGTGATTATTGAGAAAATCTCTGCCGATTATTATCTGCGTCGCCAGACTGCGCGTATCGAGTACAAAAAGACTAATAATAAAAGTTCTTTCTGGGTGTTGCGCGAACACTATTTCAGTATTAATCGCGCCGGTGATTTTGATAAGAGAATTATTAATTGCGGTCAAAGCCGGAGCTTGATTGACCTCCTGAATTCTTAATCCGTAACCGCCGCTTAATAGGTCAGCTCGCGCGAAGGAGACCGGACTCCCTGTATCGATTAACGCGGTTACATCGGACTTTACATTGTTAATTCTACTAATAATAATAGGGTCATGCCCAAAAGTTATTCGCTTACAGTGGTGTTGCACCAAGGCCACGGTGTTCTCCGTGTCCTGTTGTACGGCTGCGACGGCTGAAGTCGGCGTTGCTGGTGGCTGCGTTTCCCGCTTCCTTATTTTGAGGCAGTCCTTGCGGAGATGTCCGGGTGTCTTGCAGTACACGCAGAAGAGTTTCTGCTTCGCTGAACTTGCCGCTTTCTCGCCACCGCTCGACGTCTCTGTCTTGAAGTTCTTTGTCGGAGCGCTTTTACGTTCTTGATCCGGGTTGGCGTTGACCACTCGCTCCATCCGGTCAAGGAACTCGTCCATTGAGTGGACGTCCATAGCTGCTGCCGCTGCTCGAACAGCCGGACTGTTAATTCCGGACAGGAGTAATTGAACTTTCTCTTGCATCGGCAGTTGCATGCCGTGCATCAATGCGATGCGATCCATCGCGTATTCTTGGAAAGCTTCTTTAGCTGAGTTCCATTTCCGCGCTTCTATGCGCTGTAGTGTCACGTGGTACGGAGCCGTTCTTTTAAATCGGCTTGTAAGGGCTTGACTGAAGGCAGTCCAGGACTCTATTATTGAGCCTGTGCTCAAATCGTACCATTTTCGTGCTACTTTTATTAATTTACTGGACGCGGCCAGCAATTTGACATCGTCAGGGACGTTGTGCACCCTTGCCACTTGATCGACCCTTGTGAGCCACACCTGTGGATTTTCCGTGACGGCGCCCCCAAATTCTGGAATCTGAGTGGCGAGTATGCTCACCGCGTGTCCCAAATTTGCTGTGCCGACAGAGGAAGGTCGTGGTGAGAGCGCGCCCGATCCTGAGCTCGGCGGTGCCGTGCTTGATTCCAAATTAGCCGGTCCTGCCGGAGGGTGGTTCAGCTGACGAACCACCCTCTCGAGCAACGACTCCTGTCGTTGCATCTGTGAGGTTAATGAGGTGAGGCACCTGGCGAGAGCGTCCCAGGGCGGCTGGGTGCTCCCTTGTGCCTCTGAGGCTGACGCCGATGTCGATCCTATGCGAGCCGGTCGGAGAGTTGCCGACGGCAGCATTTCAATCGGCTGTGCGCCCGGATCTGTCGCGGGCCCTTCCTCGAGAGCCGCGCGAAACCGCTCAAAATGCTGAACGAGAGCCTCGGTGTAGGCTTCTCGTGTTTCAGCGTTCGGAGAGAGCCGGTATTTAGTTACTTGTTGTCGGAGCTCCTCCGGAGACAAGTTTTCCAAGGATGCCCGATCCATCTCGATGAGGGCGAAAACTAATGTCTAATACGGGGTAGCGACAATGATGTACACTATACACTGATTTGACTCACGCTCCGAAATCGGTTTCGTGTCTCGAACGATTTAATAACACTTGAGAAATTGACCGAACGCTCGCGTGCTTTCTTAAAAATGTCCGGCACGCGACCACGTTGCGTTTTAATCGCGTAGCGACCGAAGGAAATGAGTGTATCCCACTTCTGAAATTCTGTAGCTGTAAGATTCTAATTGCACTTAACCGCAGTGTGTCAGGATAGGAAGCGGTAAGGTACCGGATAATAAACCGTTGAAAAGTTTCTAAGTCCACTCAGCCTTTTATTCGAGATCACGATTATAATTTAAATGTTACTTGTTCGAGAGTTCGCGGAGATCTCTTTTGGAGCAATTCTTTACGTACAAGCTCAGCTCGTATTACAGTGTTGTCACATCTCGGACACTTATATTAAGTGTCTATCCAATAGGTGGCAGGAGCAGGTCTTATATTTTAACGAAATTTCTTACAGTACTATCAATTTGTTTTTTAAATGAAAAAATAAATGATCAGTTCGAGAAACATTCAAAATAATAATTAAATATTGCACACTACATATTGAGTTAAAATATTCAGATATTTCTCTTTCAGCGAAGAAAAGCATCATTCTTTGCTGAAACGTATAATCAACAGAATACTTTATAATACAAAATTGGAAAAGCAAAATAAACATTCCTTATGAGAATATGTATATTACTTGGGAATACGATAATACGATGTATAATTATTTTAACCCTTAGTCCCGACGGTTCTTTTCGGCACCTTTAATCCCGACTCATGGGTCGTTTGCGTCTTTGCGTTATTTGGATCAGTAAAAACGCTTTAAAAAATCTGGAAAAATTCATGGAGCTTCTTTCAACCTTTAATTTGAAGTCCCAATCATAATATTTCGATAAAAATTATTTTTTTATATAGTTTGTTATTAAGAAATGGAGGTACCTACAGCACTTTAAAATTTCGCTTGGGTCGAAAACGACCCATGAGTCGGGACTAAGGGTTAAAAAAAATACACAATTTTACATATCGAAAGTATACGAGAACTCATTTTAACAGTTCTAAAAGTTATTATTTCTTGTTAGTTAATGTTGCAATGGCTTGAAGTGGATCGGATACTAAACATGAGTAATATGAATAAATTATAATTTCAATTCACGTTTATATTATATTAGTGATATCTTTCTTCTTTCTTCTTCATTAAAATGGTTCTTACATTTTGTCGATTACTCGCATTTAATCTGATCCACTGCAAACCATTGCAACATTAACTAACGATATATATAGTCAAAGAATATCAATATAAAATAATGAAAACACGAATTAAAATGGCAACACTATAAATTATGGCATTCATAATATTAAATAAGCCGATCCATCGCAAACTGTTTTAATGTGATAATAAATAAAAATGCATGCATAATAAGACACGAAACAATTAAAACCACAGATCCATTTCTTTGCTATGAACTCTAATATTAAAACATATAATAAAAGTTAATTTAAATATATACTTACCTCCAATTCTGAGTCGACAATATATCATATCCCGACACGAAGAAGTTAGCCTTTCGGCGGTAACGTCCTGCGGTATATTGATGCGCCGATCCACCAAAACAGCGACTTCGAGGTTAGGTTAGAGTTAGAAATCGACAGCGACAATTGTCCTGCAATATAGTCAGTATAAGTCCTTTTCGCAGTATACCTTGGCTTTCTCTCCACTCTCCTATCTCTAGGTACACATAATACTTACTGTTCGTTCTCGTGCAATTCACGTTTTCGTTCGTAATCTCAAAACTCACTTGCACGTTGTACCACGTTGCACGACACAAGGTATTTTCACTCAAGTCAGTATATGCAGAGAGGGAAAGGCGAGCAAGCGCTTCGTTGTGAGTGGCTGACGGAATATTACGCGCGACCCGCGCGACCATGACGAATTCAAATTTTCAGATAACGACAGAAGTACATTAGTTTGTATGTATATCTGTTTGTGTGAAATTATTATTGCAAATATCCCAGTTTTCTTCTCATAATTGCAACTATTGGTTTTCTTCTCATAATTGAAACTATTTGTTCAATCGCAGGTCCGATAAAAATCTATTTCCAACAATAATAGAGTAGAAAAAAAATAAAATTAATAAATTTTCAATAATAAATAATTAGAAACTAACTTGCTAAAATAAAAATTGCCGATAAAATTATCATTTATTTTACATTCTTTTGAATAATATGTACACTCACCCGAAAAAAAAGCGGTACACTGAAAATGTGGGAAAAATTCATCAAATTTCAACTGACGATAACTTCGTAAATAATAAAGATAGAAAGTTCTATAAAATATGGAAATGAAGCTAAAAATCTCTACTTTAAGAATCAATTTATTTCAATGTTGCAAAATAAATTTATTGAAAATGGCGGATGACAAAGCGCGAGCATGCAAAATTGAAAAATAATGGTTCGAGTTTGCGACGGTGCACGGTATAAACAAAAAATTGTAGCTTATTGGGATCAAAAGCGTACGAAAGTACAGAGTCTCCTCTTTAAAATGCTTTTTTATGCATCTTGATACGATGATTTTTCGCCGAGAGATTCGCATTTGAAGAAAAAGGCAGATTCTTACTTCAAATGCGAATCTCTCGGCGAAAAATCATCGTATCAAGATGCATAAAAAAGCATTTTAAAGAGGAGACTCTGTACTTTCGTACGCTTTTGATCCCAATAAGCTACAATTTTTTGTTTATACCGCGCACTGTCGCAAACTCGAACCATTATTTTTCAATTTCGCATGCTTTTGCTTTGTCATCCGCCATTTTGGAGAAAGTTATCACACATTATTGCGTTATGAATTTTCGAACACTAGACATCCAAACTTTTAAAATGGTTTTTAAAAAATCCTGCTAGCTGTATTACGTGCCGAGATATTCAATTTTGAACCAGACCGAATTGCAAGAATAAGAATTCTGTGGTTATCAGCTCCGCGGTATTTTAAAACTCCAAACTCTCCTTACGGTTATAAGTGTCAATTCTGCTCTTGGCGTTACCCAGGATCAACGGCGTGGACGTGGCAGAAATCTGATCCCGTGTGCACATGTTGGCACGTGTGTATGTGTGTGTGTGTGTGTGTGTGTGCGTGCGTGTGTCTGTGCGTCCGTGTGTGTGTATGTGTGTGTGCGTGCGCGTGCGTGCGTGCGTGCGTGCGTGCGTGCGCGTGCATGCGTGTGTGTGCGCGTGCACCACTGGGATAAGGACCTCATGGCTCGTTAGATCCACGATATTTTACGACTCCAAACCCTCCCGGTGGTGCGTGTACAATTGTGTGTGCGCGCGCGTATATTAATAATGGGTATGACCTTCTCGTGCGCGTATTACCTCATTCATGCGACGAGGCATACTTCTTATTAGTGTTCTAATTTCAGTCTGCGTAATGTCATTCCACTCTATTTCAAGAACTCTTCGAAGTTCTGGCAATGACTGAGGAGCAGGTATATGATTTCGTACTTTTCTGTTAATATTGTCCCATAGGTGTTCAATGGGATTTAAATCTGGACTCATTGCTGGCCATTCGAGTCGATTTATGCCAACTTCATCACAGAAATCAAGCACTTTTCTCGCAACGTGCGGTCGAGCATTGTCTTGCATAAACAAAAAGTCCTCTCCGATGAAGTGCGCATACGGAACAACGTACGGTATGAGTACGTCTTCCACGTATACATCTGCGTTCATGTTTGCGTCAAAAAAGTGGAGATCTGTGTGAGCATTCGCAGAAATTCCTGCCCAAACCATTACAGAGCCACCATTGTAGCTAGGCCTCTCACTTACAGTACAGTCTGCAAATCGTTCTCCAACGCGACGGTATACTCGTTCTCGTCCGTCTGAAGAATACAGACAAAAACGAGATTCGTCGCTAAAAAGAACGGTACTCCATTCTGCATATGTCCAGCCTGCATGCTCGACAGCAAAATTGAGTCGAGTTACGCGATGGCGACGCATAAGCGAAGGTACATTGGCTGGCCTGCGCGGAAAAAGACCGTGTTCCGCTAATCTGTTTCGAATAGTGTCAACGGATACATTACATTCGCGGACATCTCTTAAATTGTTTCGAATTTGAACAGCCGTTCGATGTCTGTCTCTTAATGAATTTAAAACAATAAATCGTTTTCATTCGTACAACGAGGACGTCCCGAACCAGGTCTTCTTTGGACAGAATTAGTCTCCAAGTACCTAGCATAAGCACGTTGCACGGTTGACACTGATAAATCAAGTGCCTCAGCAACGTACCTTCGACTTCTCCCATCTTCAATTAACGCTACAACTTGAGCAGCTTTTTCAGGACTTATCGTCGCCATAATTGACCAATAATTTCAATGCGAAAAGATTAATTATTGTTTACTTTGACGAAGTCGTACGAATAAGTAACGCGTCTCGAAAGAAAAAGATCAAGAGAAATCAAGCACTCTTCTCGCAATGTGCGGTCGAGCATAAACAAAAAGTCAGGGCGGAGAAATCACAAAAGATCTGCAGACATCTCCTTCGGATGCAAAACAATTGATTGAAAAATAATGGTTCGAGTTTGCGACGGTGCACGGTATAAACAAAAAATTGTAGCTTATTGGGATCAAAAGCGTACGAAAGTACAGAGTCTCCTCTTTAAAATGCTTTTTTATGCATCTCGATACGATGATTTTTCGCCGAGAGATTCGCATTTGAAGTAAGAATCTGCCTTTTTCTTCAAATGCGAATCTCTCGGCGAAAAATCATCGTATCGAGATGCATAAAAAAGCATTTTAAAGAGGAGACTCTGTACTTTCGTACGCTTTTGATCCCAATAAGCTACAATTTTTTGTTTATACCGTGCACCGTCGCAAACTCAAACCATTATTTTTCAATTTTGCATGCTCGCGCTTTGTCATCCGCCATTTTCAATAAATTTATTTTGCAACATTGAAATAAATTGATTCTTAAAGTAGAGATTTTTAGCTTCATTTCCATATTTTATAGAACTTTCTATCTTTATTATTTACGAAGTTATCGTCAGTTGAAATTTGATGAATTTTTCCCACATTTTCAGTGTACCGCTTTTTTTTCGGGTGAGTGTATATTGCACGTTATACATTATATATATATATGTATATATTTTTTCATTTTATGAATATATTTAATAATCATATATACATATATTTTGTAATTGCATGTAAATTAAATTATGATTAGTCAAAAATTAATTTTGATTATAAAAAATAAAAAATTTTGAAAAAACTGAATTTTTATTTATTTTATTTAATTTAATTATTATAAATTTCACTTACATCTATTTGTTAAAATGTATTAATTTTTGATTGTTTATTTAAAAAAAACAAATTGTTAATAAATTCAACATTTTTGTATAATGCATTTAATTTTTACGGAATGAATTGTAAAGTATTGTAAAATATTAATAAATTATTACTAAAAATGTTTTTATACAATAAATTTTCATGTATTTAAATAAAATATATGATATATTTATTACTTAATTAAAAATGTACAGTTTATTTTTAAAATATAATGTAATCAATGTAATTTGTTATTATTTTAATTTATTTAATTATTTACTATTTACAAAACTTTAATTTATTTGAATAAATTAGATTATATTTTCATTACATGATTTAAAACGTACAATTTATTTTTTATTGACATATTTTTAATAAATCCAATTAAAAATCGATTTAATTTTTATAAAAATAATTTCTATTTTTTCAATTTTCTTAAATAAAATATATAATATTTAAATAGCTGATTTTTAAACCTCAATAAAACATAAATAGAAATTCTTATATAATTAATTAAATTTAGTTTATTTTTATATAATTAATTTCAATTTATTTAAATAAAATTTATGACATTTATAATTGATTATTATTGTTATGTATTTAATTTTTATTAAAATAAATTTGCAATTTTTAAGCAATCCAATTTTTGTATTTTTAATTGATTATTTTAAAATGTTAAAAATATTATATTAAAAATTTTTTGTATTATTAAATTATTTATTTTCAACTTTTTATTAAGTATATATATATATTAAATATTTTTATTATATATGATTATATATATGTATAATACACTAATAATATAATATAGTATATATAATATAAATATGTGTAAGTTCGCACGAATTACATTATTCTCTGGGAACGGATGTCTTTTGAGACATTATTATGGACGTCTTCGGGTCATACCACAGATGTCCTCGGGCCATATTACAGACGTCCTGGGGACATTTTATGGATGTTCCCAGGACATCTTCAAAACATTCTTTATCTCTTATAAATAAGTCGTGTACGATATTGTGGAACGTCCATAAAACGTCTTCGGGTTATACCACAGATGTCCTCGGGCCGTACCACAGACGTCCTGGGGACATTTTATGGATGTTCTCAGGACATCTTCAAAACATCTTATCTCTCATAAAGACGTAGACAATATTTTGGAACGTCCATAAAACGTTCTCTGGACGTCCTTTGGACGTCCAAAAACTGACGTCATAAAATGGACATCTGAGGACATATGTGGTACGTCCCGAAGACGTCCATGTGTTGTGTGGGCTATCGCATGAAGTTGTCGCAAGTCGGCTGTCGTTGGCGTAAGGAGCGACGGTCATTTTTTATCTTTTCCGGCTTGCAATTTACGTTTGTGACACAAGTTACATGGTATTTTTTATTTAGAATGGAGTACATCTGTGTTGAAGAAATTATCATCGATTTTGTACGTGAAAATAAATGTTTATATGATAAATCCGACCCCAATTTTAAAAATATTATTAAGAAAAAAGAAATATATTATGGTCAACAATAAGTAAAAATTTGACAAATTTGTATAAATATGTCAGGTAAATATTTTTTTTCTTTAAATTATTGCTATATTTATAATAAAAACAAATCATAATTTAATGTTTTTTACAGCTGAAGCAATTGAGAAGCGTAGGTCCTCATTAAGAAATATAGAAATATAAGTAAAGAGAATAGAAAACAAAAGTTACAACCGTTAGGATCTGGTTATGAATGTGCAAAAGAATGAGAACTATATCGAAACATATTATTTTTACTTCTTCACATAGCACCTCATCGACGATGAGGGTTATGTGAATTTTTTCTCTCGTTCTTCCTTACAAATAATTTCCTTTCCTTTAATTTGTACATTCAGATTTTCGATATTGAGATCGATGCATGTACTTTTTGTACATTTTAGTATCTCGAATTCAAAATCAGTGTACACTTTATTAATGTCTCGATAAAATAGTAATTGCAACATGTAAAGTTAAAAAATTGAGATACTTCTCATGACAAAGTACTGATTTCAAAACTACCGGTCCTGTATAAAGTAAGAACTGCCTGAACTCAGTTGCCTTCCATTTTTTGCATTCATCTAATGATCTTGGTTTGCGATTAAAGTCACACGGTATATTTTTAATCTGGTTCATCAATAATATACTAATTTCTGATACTTGACTATAAGGTAATTTCGCTTTTGGTTTACCATCGCACCACATACGGACGATTAATGTTTTCGTGACTCCTAGATCGATTAAATGCATTGGATCTGATACAAAATCATTTATCATGTTTATTTTTGGGACTAACGCAAGGTTTGATGATTTAGAACGTAAGTGATGCTCCTCGTTTAATTTTATTCTAAAATTTGCATCTGTTCTTGCTGGACACTTGTTCAAATTTGGAAAACAAACTCTGCCACTTATATACTCTCCTTCGATGGTACATTTCGAACATGAATGAAAACCTGTATGACCCTTGGTATACTTAATAAATGCTTTTACCGGTGTATCGCTGAAACCGTGTGAGCTTCGGCGGACGCGGATTAGCTCGCCGGAATCCAGGTTCGGTCGGTTGGGGGTATGTCAAATAAACCAAATACTCGTTTATCAGAAAAATAATGAAACAGTGTTTATTGAGAAAGATGTTGATACGATTTGCCTCGAATGATCTGCTACAATGCTTGTGCATACATGCGAAGCGTGTGCAAGATGAATTTGAAATAGTATATAAATTAGCCAAATATCGGTGAAGTAATTAACAAGTGATAGCGGAATAGTTCTTTAAAGCGGCGTGAAACGAATACAGAGTAGCGTGAAGATAAATGCGGAGTTTCGTTACTGGTAAAATAATTATTTGAGCAACGGTGGAATAATTATTTTAAAGCGGCGCAAAATATAAGTGAAAGCAACGTGAAAATAAATGCAAGATATCGGCAAAGGCGAAATAATTATTTAAGCAATGGTGAAATAATTATTTTAAAGCGGCGCAAAATATAAGTGAAAGCAACGTGAAAATAAATGCAAGATATCGGCAAAGGCGAAATAATTATTTAAGCAATGGTGAAATAATTATTTTAAAGCGGCGCAAAATATAAGAGCGAAAGCACGTGGAAATACATGCAAGATATCGGCAAAATGAAATAATTATTCGAGCGGCGGCGAAATAATTATTTAAGGCGGCGTAAAATAAATGCGAAGTATACGTGAAAGTCAATGCGGCGTATCGTAATAATGAAATAATTATTTGAGGCGACGGTGGAATAATTATTTAGTATGACGTGAGGCGTGCCTGGTGCGGTCGGCGGAGGCGCAAGCGCGGGCGATCGTGTCGCAACGGTTGGTACGAGACGGAGCGCTCGTCGGTGAGTGCGTTCGTAGTATCGCAGAGTCCTGTTCGATCGTAGATCGATGCGGACTATTCGGCGGCGCGGATTGGTCGACGCGGTGTTGCTTGCCGGACGGATTATCGTTATGAAATCCCGGCGAATAAACGCGGTGTGCGGACTTAGGCTGCCGATTACGTTCGGCGGGAGTACGAGGATGCTCGTACGAAGACGGAATTTAGAATAGCGACCTGGCTAGGTATGCGGAAATGCCCGCAATACAGAGTTCGGTGGCCTGGAGGAACCAAGTACGCTTGGCGGGTATACGAATATATTCGTATCCTGGAATCAAAGAATACCGAGGACGCTCGGCGGTACACGAGGATTCTCGTGTGCTGGTAAAGGCATAGAGTCCGAGTATGCTCGGTCGGGACTACGAGGACACTCGTAGCAGGTTTGTTCGCTGTCGATCAGCGAACGGAGTCTGGTGAGAAGACGTTCAGCCGGGCCTCTTTTATACCCGGCTGGCGGCCGAATGATTTCGAATCGGCAAGCATCGGCGGTTTCGGCGGCGAGTCCCCCACAATACGGAATTTCGGAACGGTCGGGTGTGGGGGATTTTCGGCGGTTGACCGCCGCTGTTTTTGATGCGAAATTTATCGGCGCGCGATGCGCCCTTGGTGGGCTACGGACGATGTACGGTCCGTAGCCGTAACGATGCAGCGGGCTGCATCGTTACATCGCAAATAAAAGCTTTGATTTTAAAGGGATAAGTAATACCATTAATTATAATTCCGTGGGTACATAAATGAACAGCATCGTTAATAAAATCTTGCAAATATGCATTCGCATCTTCTGGTTTTTTGCTTCCATAATATATCCCTATAATATCGACAATTTTTCGATTTATTGTTAAGCTACATAATATGGGCCATACTTGTTTATTAGAGCTTTTAAATAACGGTAAACCATCGATATTTACATATAGCTCAACAATTTGTATATTTTTAAATTTTTGTTTTGAGCATAATTTTTCTACGCATTTTTGTAATCCGAAATGATAATATCCCGGTGCCACAACTTTTAATATTTTTTTATCTCGGGGGGATTTTAGTAGAACCCGCGCATTTATAGATAATTCCGGATATTTCGGCTCTAAAATATTCAGTAATTCATTTATAGCAAAATAAGAAATTTTATTTTTTAAAGCCCATGTGGCGAGTTTTGATGTAAAGGATTCTGTATATTCTGTGGCATCTTCATGTACAGAAGTATCTGAATCACTAATGTCAGTTGATTTTATCTGGTCCGATGAATTATCGTTGTTTATTATATCATTATCATTCATATTGTTATCTGAGTTACTTTCATTTAAATAAAAATCATTGGTCAAATCATCATTATAATCACAATCGATAAGTGCAGCGTTTATATTCAATTTCTCTGTAAATTGTTCAAGGTTTGTCTCGCTTAGTAAATTAACAGCAGCATTACTTGTATTTATAATCGTTTCTTTACTGCTTGTACTTGTACTCGGTTCTTGATGAGGAAATCGGTGCGCGGATTGAAGAAAGGATATAATAGAAATTGTATCATCTTTTGCTCGTTGATAATATTTACTACGTACTTTCGGCATACTTAACTTATCACTATGTGGTTTGAACTTGGAGATGAAATTAGTAACGGGATGATATTAATATTTTTCGTGTCTTCTGATGAGCTAGGCTAGACAATTGAAAATGCGTTTTAGTATAAGGGCTCAGAAAAAAGTTTGATTTTACAATAAAAGCATTATTTAATTATATTAATTTTTTGACAACAATATATGATATATTTGTAAATAAATATAAAAATTTACTTCAATAAATACAGAATATATCTTTAACTACATATTGGCAACTGACGATTCCCGACTGATCAGGTAGTGAAATTCGTGAATATGTATTTCGTGTAAAAAATTTATCGTTGCGGGTTATGGGCGGAAATCATTAATTGATCGAATGCAAGAATAAATGTGATTTTAGAAGACCTGGAGATTATAAATCAACTATATAGAGCAAGAAATAAGAGATATATTATTTGATAAGTTTAACTTTTATATTTAAATAAAAGTATAATCAGAAGTATAATCATGATGCTTTGTGAAATAATCATTTTATGTTTCAGATTATTTATTTAGATTATAAATGGGGGATACGGAGTAACCGACTGCAAACGTATAAAAAAATATACTTACTTGCACAATCTTTATTACTTGAAGAATTGGAAAATCTCTGTTGCCCTCCTTCTCTGCGATTAAGTATATATTTCCATGCAGATTTTGCTGTTTTCTTTCTACGGTATTTCTTGCTATGGTCACACCTTGTTAATGAATCACACATAGAATGACAGTCACTCTTATTAACAAATGACAGTCGTGCACATAAGACAACGCACGTCCAGACGCGAACGTCCATAGTTTGAAATAATTCTCACATCCATCAGACGTACTACTCACGTCCATATATGATCCGTTCAAGGCGGATCTATGACGTACTTGAAATGGACATCCATAAAATATCCGTAATCGAATATCCACTAATCGTTCATGAATGTATATTCATAGGATATAATTTATATGTCCATGGACGTGAAGACTTAAAATGGATATAAACTGTATGTCCATAGGATGTTTTGTGCTTATTGGGACTCTACTGTGGTGAGTGCGAGAATAAATAAAGACTAAAGACTCAAACTTTATAGAATATACAACTTTAATCTTTCGTAATGTCAGGATCTTTTTCTCGACTTCTCAAGGTGATGTTTTCGAACGCTTCTACTAAGTCAGCCGCATCTTTGAATCGTTCTAACCTTGCTTGGTCACGCAGCCGTGAAGCGGGTACTCCATCAATAACATAATCGATAACTTCATTTGTTTCTATCGATATCTGATTTGCCATAATTATTTTGTCATGGTAATACTCGTTGAAAATTTCCCCCATTTGCCATGTTCGACGTTTGAACTCTCTTCTCAGGGCCAATCTACTTGACCGATGATCGAACATTCGTCTTATCTCTTCTAAAAGATCTGTTGCACTTAACGTGATATGTTCAGATTTAGAGTGAAACCAATTCAAGGCTTTTCCTTTTAATCTCGAACTAATTAATATTTTTGTGATGTTGTCGTCGAGATTATATGCGTCTCGCAGCAATTCGACTTGCTGCTTCCAATTCCGGAAAGCGTTACTTGAGCCATCGAACTCATTCAATAGATCCTTGAGTCCCTTCACGTTGTTAGTCTCACCCTCATTTATGGCAGGGCTTCTAGTATTGGCAGCCGATGTATGTGCCCTCAGGTCTGCTTCACGTATTACTAACTCGAGTTCACGTCCTTCTGATAAATTTGTAGAAGCCTAAATACGGTAGCGCTTCTCTTCTGTAGGGACTGAACTAAATCAATCCCGCTTTTAATAAAATTGTAGCAGTAGCTTAAATACGATAGCGCTACTCTACTGTGGTGAGTGCGAGAATAAATAAAGACTAAAGACTCAAACTTTATAGAATATACAACTTTAATCTTTATTAGTGTCAGGATCTTTTTCTCGACTGCTTGACTTCGTCGGGATCCCGGTTTATATACCTTTACATCAAAGATGCCGCTAGATCTTATTATAATAACTATTCGCCGCTAGCTAACAATCGTATCAATATCCACCGTTAGTTTACAATAATATAATTCTTTATAATATGCCGATGACGAGATGACTCGCTCGACAGTCGCATTTCCTTTCGAGGAATAGTAATCGCAGGTCTAAGGTTTCATTAGGTCAGTAGGCACTAGGCCAGCGTATGATATTTCACCGCATGATCAAAGCCGCTGCCGCCACATAATAAAAGCGCTAATTCTAAGAAACAAATTTTGAATCAAGTATAATACTACAGTTTCGGCCATTCTGACTCTAGATCGACCTCGATCTTTTTATATAAAGTATTACAAACAAAACTCATTAAATCTAATTTCTTACTTAATCTACAATCGCTCGCAATTAATAATGTAACATAGTGTTTACTGACTATCGTTTTCAGGATTCGGTTTCAACCATAATCGCATGTTTTTTTATTCCAATACTCCTTGATAATTTTTCTGAGTATTTTGAAACCCTTCTATATCGGAAATCAGATAGCGACTATTTCGCAATACTTTTTTAACAACGTAAGGTCCTTTAAATTGTGGAATCAATTTTTTCGACATTCCGGCTGTGCTATCGAAATTACGTAACATCACAAAATCTCCTTCTTTATAGCTAACAGGTTCCTTGTGCTTTTTATTAAAGTATTTCTCGTTATACTCTTGCGTAACGGTTATCTTTTTTGCTGCTTTATTTCTTAGTTTTTCCAAATCCCTCGATTTAACATTAACATTCGCATTTATATATTCTTTTATCTCGTCGCTAATCGTTGATCTATGCCAAAAAGTAATCTGCTGGGAGTTTCACCTGTACTTCGATTCTTAGAATTATTTATAGCATACTCGGCCAGAGATCGGCAAAAAAGTAATAATAAATTAATATTATTTAATTATTTAATTAATTATTTATCACAGAAAAATATTTTCCGATTACTCGATTAACCAATAATCAAACTCGAAAATTATTTGATTACTTTATCAATCAGTAATCAGAAAATAAAATTTTTGATTACTCGATTAATCGGTAATCAAACTCGAAAATTATTTGATTACTTTATCAATCGGTAATCAGAAAATAAAATTTTTGATTACTCGATTAATCGGTAATCAAACTCGAAAATTATTTGATTACTTTATCAATCGGTAATCAGAAAATAAAATTTTTGATTACTCGATTAATCGGTAATCAAACTCGAAAATTATTTGATTACTTTATCAATCGGTAATCAGAAAATAAAATTTTTGATTACTCGATTAATCGGTAATCAAACTCAAAAATTATTTGATTACTTTATCAATCGGTAATCAGAAAATAAAATTTTTTATTACTCGATTAATCGGTAATCAAACTCGAAAATTATTTGATTACTTTATCAATCGGTAATCAGAAAATAAAATTTTTGATTACTCGATTAATCGGTAATCAAACTCGAAAATTATTTGATTACTTTATCAATCAGTAATTAGAAAATAAAATTTTTGATTACTCGATTAATCGGTAATCAAACTCGAAAATTATTTGATTACTTTATCAATCAGTAATCAGAAAATAAAATTTTTGATTACTTGAATAATTGGTAATCAGAAGGAAATAATTTCAATTACTTGATTACTCAATAATCGAGGTCTGATGTTTCTTGATTATTTTAGTTAATTAATAATCAGCGCAAGGCAGCAATTACGTAGAGAAATAAGGAATAAATTCAACGAAATATTTTTGTAATAAAATTAATTGAATTAATTAGAACTTTTTGTGACTGATAAAGAAATAGTTCAATTAACAAAATAATTTCTCCGTTTTCAATAAACTAATATGTTTAATGTGAATAAAAGTCTGCGTTTATTTAAAAAAAAAAATTTGCAAGATCCAGTGATTGCTTCTCTCAGTGCAATATCTAAAGTAAATTAGTGAATGATATATAAAGAAATATATTAAATTGATAAGAATTGACAGAGGCACAATATTAATGTAAGTATATTTTTAGTATAAGTAATTTTTATTTTTTACGTTCTCCCAAAGATACAATTTGCTTTTGACAGTACTCTTTTTTCAAAATTGTCATCTGTCAGCCGATTAAATTCTGCAGCATCAAACATGGTGGCAAAACTGAACCTTTTTTTCGACTGGAGCCGAAGATGGCAACAGAGTATTATATTTTAAAAATGCCGATTTAATAATTGGATATGCATGCAAAATTGATATATCGTTTTTCTGCTCTTGGCACAAACGTTGAAATTCAATCTCACATGCACGGGGTTAAACTCGAAGCAGGGATCCAAGAATCAAACTTGCTGGAATAACAACGCCAGCTAACCAGCACCTGTTTATTATTACCGCGACTCCGACTTCTTATCACACGATTGACGATAAACTCCTCCTCCTGCAAGTTTTTCTCAACCCGAGCCAATTCTTGTTCGTAAAAAATGCCGTCTGACTTCTCCCGCTAAATCGCTCAGCTCGTACACACGTGGTTTTCGCCAATCGAGTATGCGGTGAATTCGAAATATCTCCTCACTCCACCGTGCCTCGTATCCTTTCTCGAAGATGACTTTTGCTCTACTGATACGAACGAGATCACCGACGTGGTATTTAGCCTTTCGGCGTTTTTCGTTCGCTTCGTTGTTGCTCCTCCATTGGCGCATTATATTTTCACGCGCGATACGTGCATTTTCTCTCGTAACGACATACGGTTGCATTCTGGTGCTCGAATGACAGGTGTGATTATAGGCGTTTACGATATTCTGTAAAACATCGATGTAGCGTCGTGTATTTTTATGCGTAAAATAACGCCACATTCGTTCTTTCAACGTTCTGTTGAAGCGCTCGACGATGGCGGCTTTGACATCCGGATTGCGGGCTACGCGAAAACGAATGTCATTTTCTTTTAAAAGCTTTTGTAGCGGTCGCCCGACAAATTCTTTACTCTTGTCCGTTTGTAGGTATACGGGCGCACGACCGTTACTTCTCGAGAGCACGCTCGCTCTGGAAAGCTCTCATTACGGAATTACTCGTTTTGTTGCGCAAGGGTGCGTTTCGTATTAACGTCCGGACGACAACTTTTCGTCTAATTACCGTTCTGGTTACCAAAGTGTGACGTCATAACCGCGTTCCGTTTCACTATTTCCAAACGCCTGGGTGACAACTTTTCGTCGTGCTCGGGACTTTGATGAAAAACGTCTCGCATGCGCAGAACAGCGTCGGTTGCGTTCCGTTTTGCGCATAGCACGCATTGTTCGCATCGCTAATGCTTAGCGCATTGGCTGCGTTTCGTTTCATTATGCGCATGATACATGCTTTGAAACGGAACGATATTGAACGCATTAGAAGCGGAAAATCAAAATGGATTCCACAATAAATTGCGCTATCAATGTGACAATGTTTTTAATTGATGAAATGAGTGACAGTAATAGTAGTGAATCATCAATGACTCTTCCATTATGACTCTTCCTATTTTTACACTTTTTACAATATCGCTATCAATCGCCATATGCAATTACGCAATCGCATGGAACGCATAGATTGCGTTCCGTTTCGCACATTATGCGCACGAATTACATAGAAAACGTTCCGTTTCACTCAATGCGCGCATGAACAGCGCTTAGAATTCCCTAGATCCCCACCACCTGCAGCGCATAATACACGCATCAGCTACCTCAAGTTTGAGTTGCAGCAGCTTATGCGTTCCATGCGATTGCGTAATTGCATATGGCGATTGATAGTGATATTGTAAAAAGTGTCAAAATAGGAAGAGTCATAATGGAAGAGTCATTGATGATTCACTACTATTACTGTCACTCATTTCATCAATTAAAAACATTGTCACATTGATAGCGCAATTTATTGTGGAATCCATTTTGAGCCGGTATTCATAGTCCGTTTTTATATTCAAGATCGTCTTAAGCACGAACTTATATTCGCTCTCTTCGTCAGACACAATCTATATTTGACGAAGAGAGCGAATATAAGTCCGTGCTTAAGACGATTTTGAATATAAGAAGGGACTATGAATACCGCCCTTGATTTTCCGCTTCTAATGCGTTCAATATCGTTCCGTTTCAAAGCATGTATCATGCGCATAATGAAACAAAACGCAGCCAATGCGCTAAGCATTAGCGATGCGAACGATGCGTGCTATGCGCAAAACGGAACGCAACCATAAGCTGCTGCAACTCAAACTTGAGGTAGCTGATGCGTGTATTATGCGCTGCAGGTGGTGGGGATCTAGGGAATTCTAAGCGCTGTTCATGCGCGCATTGAGTGAAACGGAACGTTCTCTATGTAATTCGTGCGCATAATGGGCTTGTTCGTTTTAGCTGCACTGGGGCAGCTCTGGGTCTGCTCTAAACAAGATAATACAGGACAAACTATTTATCTGTCCTGTATTATCTTGTGTAGAGCAGACTCAGAGCAGCCCCAGTGTAGCTAAAACGAACAAGCCCAATGTGCGAAACGGAACGCAACCGTAGTGTAATAAAGCGCGACGGTCAAATATATGCAGATTATCGTTGTAGGTTATGTTTATGTTCTGTCAGTTTTGTGTTTGAATATAAAAACGAAGAATATGTTATATTTGAAGTTTTATATCTGAGTTTAATGTTATTTACTTTTAGGTAGAATCTGTTATTTACTTTTAGGTAAAATGAATAATGTAAAGGTAGCTGGTTTAGTTGTGATCATCAGTTATTTAAGCAAATTAATATTCTTTGATCAAAGCATTGACAACAATGATGAAGAAGATAGCGACGAAGAAATAGAATTGTATTTGCACAGATTAAAAGTCCGCATTAATAATCCAGCTACCAGGCCTCATCGCATTAAAGGTTTTATCGAAAGAGTTGTCGATATGTCTACTGCTTCCGAATTTCAAAGTCACTTCAGAATAACTATGACAAGTTTTCAGTGGCTTCTAAATCGAATAGCCTCTCTATTACAAAGTGCTCGAAAAGCTGGACATCAAACTACAGATCCGAAACGACAATTACTCGCCTTTTTGTGGCTATTAGCAACACCAGACAGTTTTCGGTAACTAAACAAGTTATGAAAAGTACAAAATATTAATTTAGTAGTTAACATTTTTATTATTCTGTAGATCAGTTGGTTGTCGTTTTGACCTAGGAAAGTCTACACTATCTGCTATTTTTATGCGGATTGTGATTGCTTTAAATAAGATTTCTTCAGAAATAATATTTTGGCCAAATATTGAGCAACGCCAATGCATAGCACAATCTTTTCAAGCTTCTGCTGGAATAGAAAACATAGTTGGTGCTATCGATGGAACGTATATTCCTATCAAGGCTCCAAGTGTAAATCCGGATGTCTATATTAACAGAAAATGTTTTCATGCTATAACTCTGCAAGTAATATGCGATAATAAAATGTCAATTCTAGATTGTTTTGCGGGTTATCCTAGCAGAGTATCAAATATAAGGATTTTTCGAAATTCGCCAATATATGAAGATTTTATGAATCATCCAAATAATTATTTTGATAAAAATCAATTTATTATCGGGGATAAAGCATATCCCGTTTTGCAATGGTGCATACCTCCCTACATTGAGAGAAGAAATGTTACCGAAAGGCAAAAACATTTCAATAATTGCCACGCCAAGTCTCGCCAAGTAGTTGAACGTTGTTTTGCCCTTTTATTTGGACGATTTAGGCGACTGAAATATCTTGATATGAATCGAACAGACTTCATAGCACCAACAATAATTGCTGCATGCGTTTTACATAACATATGCTTAAATAATCAAGAAAATCAAGAAATACGAGACATGTTTATAGCTGAAGAGCTTCAGACAGTGGTGAATAATGCTGGCAATGTTAATCACGAAGCAGTTAATTATGACAATATAAATGCACAAGATTTGGGAAGAGAAGGTCACGCATTGCGGGACAGGATCGCAGAAAATTTGTATCCATTTCTATAAAAGTTACAAATTTCATGAATTATTGGTTTCATTTTATATCCAATCTAACGATGTCACTTTTTACATTTACAATTTATTATTCTGTATTTTCAATCTTTTTCAAAAATATAGTTTTATTTAAAAACTTTATTCATTGTAAAAAAATTACATTGAAAAACTATGTAATATGTAATAAATATAATTAGTTTTCCTTAAAAGCTACTTCAACACAAATTATCTCAACTCAAATAATTTTACTTACAAGCTACTTTAATGTTAATTATATTCGAAATGTAATATGTTAAGTTTCTTCGCAATACTTATAGGTAATAAAAGTAGTATCATATAAATTTCAGTCTTACTTTTTACAACAGAAAAAGAAAATAAAATAAAAATAACAAAGCTCGATCAAAAATTCTATTCCAGAGTTGCCACAACTTTGGCTCCATAAGAGTGATAATTGCACTTTTAAAAAATTACATAATTTAGATTTCTTTGTACTACATATATGACAGCTCTGGAACAATGTTTTCGATATACTTCTGTTTTATAATTCAATATATAACAAAAAACTTAAGCTGTTGTAAAAAGATGTTAAATATTTCATTTCTTTGGTATAACAATTTCCATTATTTTAGTGATCTAGCTTGCAATACATGTCATAAATTTATGACCCTTAGGAAGTAATAGAACTATAAACTGATTAAGAATCTCATATTAAAAACAAAAAATATTTTATACCTTTTAAGTTTGATTACTGTAATCGCTTAAAACAAAATGTCATTAGCAATTTTTAAAAATAACAAAACAAAAGAAAATATAATATTAACCTTATCGGAATAATTAACTTTTCATATTTGATAAGTTTGCAAATGAATTTGCAATATTTTCTAAAATTTTTAGAGCTGCATCTTGTCGAGCTAGTAACTCATCATGACGTTTTTCTTTCTTAGTCTCTCTTTGTTTAAAATTTTGTTCGTATGTACTTAGATGTTTTGCTAATTCACTTTTTTTTTCTTCGGCTTTTCATTTTTTATTTTTGTAATCTCTTCATCGTCACTGGAATTCGTCACTAAATTTTCTTCAGTTTCAACCGATGACGTCTTCGAAGCACGTTGAATCCCTCGTGAAGAAGATGCAGTTGACACTGGCTGCACGTCAGGATCCTGACTAAATATTTCATCCATTTCAAAGAAATAATTGAATTTAATCGTACCTGCGCCACTGCTCTTTTGACCCATGTTATCTTTTTTTTCCATATATTTTTGTTTTAAATACTTAAATTTGTTTTTTATTTTCTCAGTTGTGTGCATTGGTAACTGTTGAGCTATCATATCCCATACTTTATCATTTTTTATTGTCGTGCTTTTAAATAAATGTTCATGGGACTTATATAAGCCTATTAGCTCTATAATCTCTTTTCGATTCCAAGAAGTTCTGCTTGTAGTATTATTATTTTCTTGTTCACTATCTGTAATAAGGTCAGGTCTGGAGATCTCAATTTGAGTTTCAATTCCAGCGTTTGAAAATAATGTAGTAGCTTCGGAAGAGCTAATAAACATTAATGTATTCCCTGTAATAAAACAATATTGAAATTTTAAATATTTATAGGCATCCTCAAAATTTTTGTGCGAATAATGAACAAAAATATTTTTACATATAACCTATAAAAATATATATTTGCATAATATACAAGTAAAAGAGTACTTACCAGGTTTTTATTGAACCAGAATATTTCCTGATGGATCCGTGATGACATTTCCGTTCGGCTCAGTTACAAGCACGTATTCCATGTTTTTTATATTAAAATATACAACCGCAAAGCAAGAAATATGTCGTATGCACAAGCGCATAAACATTCCAAGAATCGTTCCGTTTCACGAGACAATCTCGGTGTGTGACGTCACACTTCGTCTGGACAAACACTCCGGCATACGGAACGCACCCCAATGGTTCTACCCAGACGTATTTACTAAGTATATCGATAATCACGAGTAAATACGAATATCCCTCGTTGTAACTTTTGAGATTTCGGAGTTCGATCAAATCAGCCTCCCACAGATCGTCGATATTCGTTACGTTGTAATGCATTCGTGGAAATTTCCGTCGCAATGGACGATGCAGTGTGTAAGCGTCTTGCGCTTTGAGCCATCGCACGACATTGTTACAGGATAAATTCGCCGCGCGAAGATTATCGACAGTCGAATAGCCCGCATAATGCGCAGGATCGTAGTACAATTTTTCAAGAATCGTCATTCCAATTTACTCCATTTGGGCGTCTCGCTGCCGGAGAATCCGTGTTTCTCTTCGGAGTGGAACTCGCCGCAGGATCGGTAAGTTTCGCGATATTTCGCGAAGAACCGGCTGTTAATAATTTTTTATTTCTCACTAGTGCGGAGGGAATGTTCAAGTAATCGTGCGAACTGAACTCTTCCCGCAGCTTTCATGGTTTTTCTATCGCGCATCGCCTCGTTTATCAGGTCATTAATATTTGAATTTTTTACGACGTTACCGTCTATAGTCACGACTCCATGCTCATCCCAACTAATTCTAGTCGAAGATGCTTTATCGAGCAAGTGTTTTGCCAATAAGCGAGTTTCGCCACGGTAAGATTTCGGTACGTTTTCCACTATTCTTTCGACGCTTTTCAACACCTCGAGACTTATGTCGTGTTCTTTCGGGAGGCTTCTCGTACGACTAGAACCCGGAGCGAATGGGCCCGTGAGATCGTGCACCGGTACTCCTTTACGAGTGTCCATCGCATTTTCGTCTTTTTCCTCTTCTTCTTCTTTTTCCTCGGTGTTACGCGTGTCGTCCTCTTGATGTCGTCGTCCTCGTGCTACTCGTACAAAGTGAAGATATCGCCAAAGAACCTTTTTGTACATCTTCCATCTCTCGGCTTCGTCGTTCGGATAGGGCGAATTCGACTCATCTCCGTATCGAGTCTGGATAGAGGGGTTCCGGGTGTTTGCACGGAATTATTATTATTATTATTATTATTATTATTATTATTATTATTATTAGCGCTTTCGTTGTTTTCCGGTGCGTTTTCCACTAGCGGTACGCCGTCGGTAGTCGGCTGCGGTTGATGTAATTGACGCTGCATTTTCTCGAGATTTTCCGTAGAAATTAAAACCATTTTTTTCACCCTTTCCATAACACTTGATATTATTTTCTCTCTTGTGTTTTAATCCGTCTATAATTCGCGAAAATAAGACCTCTAATAGAGAAACGATAATATAGGATAAGAATCCACCTCGTTGAACCAATAGCTTTCTTTTATTCTTCCAATTTCCTCGTTTTGACGCGATATGACGCAGCGTCGTTTTGTATTTGCTCAAACAATTTTTTTCGCGTCGTTCGAGCGCTACGTTACCATTGAGTGGGTTGAAAACGCATTCGCAAATACAGCGAATAAATTTTTCGTCCGCGGTCGCAGGAAGGAGGTGCGTTGATTTTTGTTCAGATGACACAACGCCTCTAAAAGACAAACGTTTCTCTTTCCGATCGAACGTCTAGCGGTTTTCGTTGCACTGCCTGACGCTGCTACCGTTTCTTTCATCGTGAGAAAGTCTCTCGCAACTGCCGTCTCGCGCATGGTGTAAGAAACAAGGTGTGCTCATTCCTCGAATGCATTTTCGTCACGTTCTGCGCAGGGAAGGGAAGGGGAAGCGTGACAAGATTCCGCCATCTTGAAAATCACCAATAGAAACGCGACAGGTTTCGAAGTGCCACGATAAAGAGGTTATACGTGCAGTTTTTGTAGTGCTTTATAGCGTTTTTATTATTTACGTTCGAGAAATAATATTTTAAAATGCCGTCGTGTGCGGTAAAAAATTGCAAAAACAATTCACGAAATACCAAAAATACCGGTATAAGGTATTTTTCATTTCCAAAAAACAAAAATATTAAAATACCACGGGAGGTATTATTATGTTTAATTCGTACGCGCACTTATATTAGAGTGCGAATTATTAATAAACAAATTTCGGCCGAAAACCATAAAAGAAAGTATAATAAAAAAATATCAAAATTTACTAACTGTACAGTTACTAAGTAATTTAAATGTATTAATATTTTTTTGTATTTATTGCCTCTTACATTTGTCATTTAATTTATGTTAAAATATATTTACAATAAATATTTATATTTATATACATTTTTCAAAAACTTGTTCAACTTGCTTCAAATACCATTTAAATTCTACAAGATGGCGGAAACTTGTCACGCTCTTTTATTGGCTAATAAAAATGCCTGCGCACGAGCACACCTTGTTTCTTACACCATGGTCTCGCGAGCCCTAGTACATACTTTTTATACGCTGGAGAATGATCTGCACGGTACGTAGATGTAATGCAACGCATCGGGAAAGATGCTTGTTCGAAATCGATATTTGTCCGGAATCGATTGTTTCAGATCGAGTAATAAATATTCGTAAGGGCGTGAGGTTGCGTCAAAGTATGCTTCTTCTAGAAACTTTGGGTCATCGGGGTACACCTGTTGCGCGAGATGGCAAATTTGAGCGCAATCAAGCGGGTTCTTGAAGACGACGATGTAATTGGTATTAAGCGATATATCGCGCTGACAGCGTCTCTGGTGAAATAGATTTTGCGTGATCAAGAGACACGGTAGTGTCTCGCGCCAAGTTCACGCGCAGCGCAAGACCGACCGTGTATCTTTACGCGAGCACATGAGCTGATAGGAGTCGAGATTTTCATATCTCAATAATGCGTGGACCGATCGAATTTATAATAGGCTCAATCGATAGAGCACATGCGATTTACATAATAAAAATATCTTTACTTTTTTTGTACATGCTTTCTAAAAAAATATATTAATTGCCAAAGTTTGCCAAAGTCGAATAATGCCGAAATCTATGTAAGTCTTGGTCGTCGTCGTCTGTTCGTCATCCTTCTCTAATATATAAGTTTTTCCTTTGTCAACTAGAAGCATCAAAATGCGACATGGTTGTCCTTTTCTACATCCCGTGAAATGTCAATTCCCGCATAAGAGCGTCTTTTTTCTTTCCTTTCTTTTTCTAAAAGATGTCTGTCCTTTTTCAACATGGCGGCGCTCAGACCTGTCAGCTTGCAGCTTTGATGACACTAATCACATTGATATAATTAATATCGGTCGTAAAATGTATATGTAACGTGTTGTGGAGACGAATAGAGATAGTGTATATCAAAATAATAGTATTCTTTATAAAAAAAATTTTTCTCGTCTTGAAGTGCAGAAGTGTAGCAACACACATGCTGACAACACTCTTAAAGGGAACGTTCACAAGTGTCCCCTCCCGATTTGATTCTCCTTGAAATATGTTGTAAAACATACAATTTGAGAAGACACGTATTTTTTTATAGCGGCCCTAACTCAAATTTAAAGGGTTGTTGTGGGTCCAAAGAACCACAACCAATTATTAATAATAAAATATATATATATTAATAAAATATAAGAAAATATCTATTGCATATCAGATTAAGATATCTAATATTCAGTTTCCGGCTCATGCGAGACACCGGATAAATCGCGCAGCGAAAATTAAAACCTAATTCACTTTTTACGCGACAATGCTGACGAACGATCGAATTTCGTCAGCAAGTTAGATCGTTAAAACTGCAATCAAGTGCAGTTTCACATATATAAAATCGCCGTCGCGAGATCACGACGGCGGGTCTAAAACTATCAGTCACAAGAAACGGACGTATGTCCGTTGGGACCACAAATCTAGAAGAACGCGAATTATAACAATTCGCTAAAAGCGAATAAGAATAACTTGGGACTCCGTGATACCACATTAAGACAAGGATTCCTGACGGAACCTAGACTAACTAGAAGTAAGGGAATTTGTAATAGAACAAGAAACCAATAAATATATGGGAGACTGTTTTTTATTGAAAAAACGTCAAAGGATTATTCCCGGATTCCCGGCCTAACTCCTTGGCAGATCCCGAACCCGTGCCCTATCACCAAGGGCACAACAGGGTGAAACACCCTTTTGAAAAAAACGATTTTTTTCTTTGTGTGTAACTATCGCCAAAACCGTAGGAGATAAAAAAATATTTCAAATAGAAGTTGTATGGCTTGTAATGGACTTTATAACTGTGTAGTTAAATTTTCAAAAAATGAAATTTTTTTAATTTACCCCCACCCCTTGTTATTATTTTTTCGAATTTCAAAATTTTTGTAATGACAAAAGTTGTAGCATTTTTTACGCTGAATTCAACCATATATGATTTTATTATGTTTCGAAATCACATCTTTCAAAAATGAGTCATCAGTATCACATTATATGCGTCGCGCTGCATGACCGTTTATACCGCACTTGTGTTGTGCATAGTCGCAAAACAAATATAAAAATGACATGTTATTATATATTTGAGAAAGAAAAGTTAACTAAAATTGTTGCTAAAGCATCTCTTTCACATTACACTCTTATAGATAATCGCTGCATTTCGTGCGCAGCGCGTTGTTATATGCAAGTTAGCTATCAGCGCATATTACACTTTGAAGTTTTGCTTGCAGTGACCACGGGAAAATAATTTATGAAACGAAAACAGTGAATGAATCAATCTATTCAACATATATCTACCCTGACTCTACCTTCTTGGCCCGACTTGACTGAGAATGAAATAAAATATAAAATTCTGTACAGTTTACTCTTTTTCAATAATTTTAATATACTGTGATTCTACATGCTATTACATTCCACTAAATTACTACGATTTTTTTAAACTATGGTATATAAAATGTATATTATAAGTATAATTATAATATATATAAATAAGCTTATATATATATATATAAGCTTATTTATTGTAGCAATATATTATAATTATACTTATAATATACATTTTATATTTTAAGATTTTATATACCATAGTTTAAAAAAATCGTAATAATTTAATAGAATGTAATAGTATGTAGAATATATCGCAGTATATTAAAATTATTGAAAAAGAGTATGTACAGAATTTTATTCATTGTCAGTCAAGTCGGGCCAAGAGAGTAGAGTCAGGGTGGATATATGTTGAATAGATTGATTCATTCACTGTTTTCGTTTCATAAATTATTTTCCCGTGGTCACTGCAAGCAAAACTTCAAAGTGTAATATGCGCTGATAGCTAACTTGTATATGACAACGCGCTGCATACGAAATGCAGCGATTATCTATAAGAGTGTAATGTGGAAGGGATGCTTTAGCAACAATTTTAGTTAACTTTTCTTCCTTAAATATATGATAACATGTCATTTTTATATTTATTTAACGACTATTGCGCAACACAAGTGCGGTATAAACAATGCGTCATGCAGCGCGACGCATATAATATGATACTGATGACTTATTTTTGAAAGATGCGATTTCGGAACATAATAAAATCATATATGGTTGAATTCAGCGTAAAAAATGCTACAACTTTTGTCATTACAAAAATTTTGAAATTCGAAAAAATAATACCAAGGGGTAAAAGTAAATTAAAAAAAATTACATTTTTGAAAATCCAACTACACAGTTATAAAGCCCATTACAAGCCATACAACTTCTACTTGAAACATTTTTTTATATCTCCTACGGTTTTGGCGATAATTACACACAAAGAAAAAACTCGTTTTTTTCAAAAGGGTGTTTCACCCTTTAAATTTGAGTTAGGGCCGCTATAAAAAAATACGTGTCTTCTCAAATTGTATGTTTTACAACATATTTCAAGGAGAATCAAATCGGGAGGGGACACTTGTGAACGTTCCCTTTAAGAGTGTTGTCAGCATGTGTGTTGCTACACTTCTGCACTTCAAGACGAGAAAAATTTTTTTTATAAAGAATACTATTATTTTGATATACACTATCTCTATTCGTCTCCACAACACGTTACATATACATTTTACGACCGATATTAATTATATCAATGTGATTAGTATCATCAAAGCTGCGAGCTCACAGGTCTGAGCGCCGCCATGTTGGAAAAGGACAGACATCTTTTAGAAAAAGAAAGGAAAGAAAAAAGACGCTCTTATGCGGGAATCGACATTTCACGGGATGTAGAAAAGGACAACCATGTCGCATTTTGATGCTTCTAGTTGACAAAGGAAAAACTTATATATTAGAGAAGGATGACGAACAGACGACGACGACGACGACGACCAAGACTTACATAGATTTCGGCATATTTCGACTTTGGCAAACTTTGGCAATTAATATATTTTTTTAGAAAGCATGTACAAAAAAAGTAAAGATACTTTTATTATGTAAATCGCATGTGCTCTATCGATTGAGCCTATTATAAATTCGATCGGTCCACGCATTATTGAGATATGAAAATCTCGACTCCTATCAGCTCATGTGCTCGCGTAAAGATACACGGTCGGTCTTGCGCTGCGCGTGAACTTGGCGCGAGACACTACCGTGTCTCTTGATATATGCATAACGCATCGTTTGTGCCGCTTGTGTAATCGATGTTTGTCGCGCATGTGTAATTGATAAGATGAGTAAAATTAGAAATAAAGATTAGCATGTTATGAAGTATTCGGAAAAATGTTCTGATCAAAGAACAAAGTTCACTAAAGTTGTTGCCAAGGCATCTCCTCTATATTACACTTTTATAGTTATACTAGAACAATACAAGCGCGCGCTGCGCCCGTGCACTTATTATAATAATTTAATAATTATGAAATCTAAATATTTTAATAAAATTTTTAAAATTTTAAATAACCGTCAAAATAATCTTTGCTCTTAAACTATCAAACTGTCAGAATAATCGAGATAACCAATCAGCGTCGCGGATAAGCGTCAACAATACTTTTGATACATTCGAGTATCGATTTTTCATGCCTTTTTTAAGAGTGGATTATATCGAAAGAGAAATAAATAAATAAAAATCTTACAATTAAAATGCAATTTATTGTTTTTCAATGGTAATGCAAAAAAATCCAATTAATTTCAAGTTTTTCTATTAATCATAACTAGAAACATTTGTTTGTTTATTATTTTATTTCTTTTATAATAATATATGTCGAAACAATTACAACTTTACCTTCAACAATAACATACTACATATATTGAATATAATACATATATTAACATATATTAAAAACAGATGAATTTATGGAACAAACGTATCACAAAGGTGATGTTCGTGAAAAAAGTGATTTATACAAAGTGACTTTTTGCACCATGCGCAAGTAATTATTGCAGGTGCGCCACAAATATCGCATGTTGGTTTTGACTGTTTATGGAAACAAAATTCCACTGGTGTTTCGCATTCTTCGGGCTTATTTATTACGTACCCGCTTTTATACCATGCGTATTTCAATAAATTTCTGAATCTTGGCGATGAAAATTGAGTCAATGACTGTAATTTTAAAATGGTGTTTCTTGCATGCAGATTGACTTCCAGACTTAAAAGCATTACAGTATCAGAAAAGTGTCTAATAAAATTCTTCCACAAACGAAAACCATATACATCCAATGGTTGTATTTTTCCTGTTGTTCCAGCTGGTATAGTCAACAAAATAATATCTTCTGTGGATTCTGGTTTAGATTCTTGAATAATATTTGGACAATGACCAAAGTTTAGTCCATGAATCTAGTAGTAAAACAGATTTTGGACCTACATTTGGAAAAAGTACGTCTTGCAACCAAATTTTAAAATGATGCGCTGTTAATTTTCCGGATTTCGAAGCCGTAACAAAAATATTAGGTGCCTTAAACATTGTTTCTTGCACTCTGGGACCAAATGTTCCACTAACTTCTTTCAGTACAATAAAAAAAGGCGATAATAATCTACCATCGGCTGAAACAGTAGGTTGTATAGTATAGCTATGCGTAGTTGCCGATACGGATTGTACTGCAGATTCAATCTTTTTTGTTCTTTTATATGCCAATGTACGACCGGCATGAAGTTCTAATTGGAATCCACTTTGATCACTGTTGTAAATATTTTCAACTTCATATTCTATTATTTGATATTTAACGTTTTTAATAAATGTGTTACATTTTTCTTCAAAATCAACGTTAGACAATATAGATGTTTTTCTTATAAATTTTGTTATTTTACAAGATACAATATTATGTATTATTTTAAATTTTTGTATCCATCGCGATGAAGCTGTAAATTCTGGTACATTTAAATTTTCCTGTGCCCGAATAGCCCATCGAGCTAAATCAGCGTCGTGAACAATAATTCTATTTTTAAGAGCTGTATGAAAATTATTTAATGTATATTCCGAAATTTGTTTTAATTTTTCGAATCTACTGCCACCTTGATTCACTTGAATTTCCCATCGTAGTAATTGACGTAATGAATATACTTTCCGAAATCTTTGTTTTACTCCTTCTAATGTTCTTGGCCTTGTTGTACTGCTTTTCCAAAATTCGACTGCATTTTTTTTATATTCATACGGAATACGTCCATCTGTAGTACATATAACTTTAGGATTTGCATCCATAGCTCACCTTCTTCCTCTTTATCTCCTAGTTCGAATTGCTCTGCTGTTGGAATATCGTTATCGTTTTCATAATCTAAAGATTCTTCTACTTCCATTTTGTATCTCTCATCGCGCATTTCTTTCAGCATAGATTCTATTTTATGTGCCATTTCTCGTTCTTCAGATGTTATCGGACTTGTTGATAGATTAAGGGCCAAAAAAGTTACGTATACTAACATTATTACGTTAAATGGATTTAATTGAACCATTCTGAAAAATATAACAATTAAATATTTCTCCTTATTTGTGTACAAAAAAGTAATACTTACTTTATAGTGAATTTGCTGTTCTTTTTTTTATGCTGTTTTATATATTGTTTTTTCGTAATCACTAACAAGCGCACAACTTTAAAGCGTAATATGCACTGACGGGATATGACAACGCGCTGCGCTATAAATGCACTCGAAATGCGACTATAAAAGTGTAAAATAGAGGGGATGTTTTGGCAACAACTTTAGTGAACTTTGTTCTTTGATCAGAACATTTTTCCGAATGTTTCATAACATGCTAATCTTTATTTCTAATTTTATTTGTCTTATCAATTACACATGCACGACAAACATCGATTACACAAGCGGCACAAACAATGCGTTATGCATATATATGCATATATCGCAGCGCGACGCATATAGTGCGACATTGACAGCTCATTTCTGAAAAATGCGATTTCAAAATATAATAAAATCATATATGGTTGTATTTAGCGTAAAAAATGCTACAACTTTTGTCATAACAAAAATTTTGAAATTTGTAAAAATAATAAGAAGGGGTGAGGGTAAATTAAAAAATATAAAATTTTTTAAAAATCGAGCTACGCGGTTATAAAGCTCATAAAAGACCATGCCACTTTTATTCGAAACATTTTTTGATATCTCTTACAGTTTTGACGATATTCAGTCAAAACCAAAAAAACCGTTTTAGCTTGTAGGGGTTGTTTCAACCCTAAACGTGCGAGAAAGTACATAAAAAAAAATACGTGTCTCTTATTTTGAGCTACTTTACAACATATTTAAAGCTCGTCAAAATCGGAGGGGGACACTTGGGTCCCTTTCCTTGTTAGCACCGTCTTTCTACTATGATTTATATAGTCTATGTTCTCTTATGTTTTCTACGTTAATCCTTATTTATTTTATGGTGTCTAAACGTTTGTTACAAGAGTGACGCTGAATAAAGTCTATCTGAAACTTATTCCTAACTTTCTTATTACTAAGGGTTCCTACAGGTTATGGGCCCAGAGCGTGTGATGTCACGTCGCAACTTTTACGGTAGGTATTTATTAATTTTTAGGAGATTCTGGAAGGCAAATCCCACCGCTGCCACTACTTTATATGTTATGTTGGTGACACTTTCGTTACGAACGTTACACGTCCGCCGTTGGCATGTTCCGGGTGGTTCGTACCAACGCGTTATCGTCTATCCTCTGGAACGAGAGGCCCTTGTCGTTTAACGATGGTTACCTGTTTCCTGAGGACCATTAATGTGGATATCTTCACTCGCGGATAGGCCGCTGTCACCAGTTTTTTAGCATGGTATGCTCCACAGGTGGTCGCTGGAAACCGCGGAGCTGCCGTCTCGAGTTTGGACGTCGCAGTTGGTTTTCTCAGGATATGTGAGTATTTTCTACGTAAAATGAAGTAATAAACTAATTCTTTGGTTTTGATTGTATTTAAATCATTTATTTGTTCCTTGTCCTAATGGTAGGTATATGAACATAATAGACTTAATTTAATACACAAATGTGGAAACACTATTTACTTATATTAGCATCCTAATGCTATTCCTAAGAGATTCGAGTTTTAAATAGGAGTCGCTATAATTATCGGACATTGATATGGTCCGGTTGTTATATCTAGTTACCAAAATTGGATGTTCTCTTAGTTCTTCATATGTTATTCTTAATTGCGAATCTCCTTTATTCCTGGTGTATTGGTTAAACAAGCTTTTACACAGGTAACACTCCGTATTTGTCTGATATAACTCATAGTATCGTTACAAATGGAACACCTGTATTTACACGCTAATCTATCTAGGTCGATACTAAATATTAGCTTATGCCTTAATTTCAATCTTAAGTCTTATCTGTTGTCATTTGACAACCAAGCCAAGCAATCATAACAAATTTTATTTGATTCTCTATCGCGGTCTTGAAAGTAATATAATCTGACACAATATATGAATCTTTGGATAAATAGATCTTTGATATCTAATTTATAACGCGGGAATAGTTCGATGGACGGGCGATGTCTTTCATTTATAAACAATCGGTGAGACATCTAAGGGAAAAATCATCATTTTTTAATATTTGGATAATGAAAAGAGAAATAACAAAAGATATATCCCACACAGCACAATGCTCCGATAAAGCACTCAGGGAGTTTATTTTGCTGAGCTCCGGGGGAGCTTACAAAATTCGACAAAATAAGCTTCCCGGAAGTTTATATCCTTAAGCTTCCTGGGAGTAAGCACCTAGGGAGCTTATTTTGCTGAGCTCCGGAAGAGCTTATAAAATTCGATAAAATAAACTCTTAGGCAGCTTATTTTGTTGAGCTGGAATACCTGTAAGATTTTTATAGAATAAAAATTTTGTTTCAATTTGACTATTTAACTTTATTCAGCATTTTTTGACATATTGAATTGTATAATATGCAACCCAATGTGTTAAATATTGCGCCGCTGGAATTAATTGTATGCGTTGCGCATACGCGAAAGAAGACGTCCTGTCTAGTAACACTGCTCGCCGCCGCCATTTCGCAATCCCACGAGCCGTAAGGACGTGTTAGATATTCGATAATTCATCATAAATTATTTCTAAATTATATATTTACCTGTGTGTGAAATCTGCGTGAGGCAAGACGTGCAAGAGGTACAAGGATTTTGGCAGGGATTTTCAAAAGGTGAGTACTATAACTATAATATTTTCATCATTTGTTAGTTTTAGGTTAGTTTTTTAAGGTTAGAAAGCTTTATATATTGCAAAAAAATGAAAGATATCGGTGCAAGGTCTTTTTATGCAATAATTGATGTATTGAAATATATTTTTTTCAAAGCAACATTGTAGCATTAAAGCAATGGACGAACGTAAACCTGTTTTACAATTGTCTGAGAGACAGCAACGTAGACGACTTGCAGCCGTAGTTGTACATGTTAATAATGCTGCTTCGGTATCTGAGGTTGACGTTACAAATAATGACATAAATGTTGAAAGCCGTAGTGTCGAAAACGAATTAATCGCGGAATCTGAGAATGAGGCCGGCGTGACATAGAACCCGTAATCCGTAATCCGCACCGGAAGTCCGCAAAAGTTACTAGGGATTGCGTCCGTAACGTTACGTGTGTTTTTTCTCCTTGTGTCCCATGGAGCCGTAAATACACACGTAACGGTATTACTATTTTTTATTTAACAGATTATAATTGTTTATTTGTATTTTATTCATAAGAAAACTACAGAATTATTATAATTTTAACAAAAATTTTAATTAAATTGTCAAATTTAGTTAAATAAATAAAATTAAAAAAAGGATTACTAGTAATAACTAGTAACTTTTAGTAACTTTTACGGAAATTTCATGGAATTACGGCTCCATGGGACACAAGGAGATAAAACACACGTAACGTTACGGACGCAATCCCTAGTAACTTTTGCGGACTTCCGGTGCGGATTACGGATTACGGGTTCTATGTGACGCCGACCTGAGGCTGGCGTCACATAGAACCCGTAATCCGTAATCCGCACCGGAAGTCCGCAAAAGTTACTAGGGATTGCGTCCGTAACGTTACGTATGTTTTTTCTCCTTGTGTCCCATGGAGCCGTAAATACACACGTAACGGTATTACTATTTTTTATTTAACAAATTATAATTGTTTATTTGTATTTTATTCATAAGAAAACTACAGAATATATTATAATTTTAACAAAAATTTTAATTAAATCGTCAAATTTAGTTAAATAAATAAAATTAAAAAAAGCATTACTAGTAATAACTAGTAACTTTTAGTAACTTTTACGGAAATTTCATGGAATTACGGCTCCATGGGACACAAGGAGATAAAACACACGTAACGTTACGGACGCAATCCCTAGTAACTTTTGCGGACTTTCGGTGCGGATTACGGATTACGGGTTCTATGTGACGCCGGCCTGAGAGTATTGGAGAAACATGTACAAGTTGTTCTTCACAAGAAAGAATGGATGAGATAGAAGATAATATAGATATAGACGACAATATTAATATGGATGTAGATGAAGAAGATGTTATTGGTAACGAAATACATTTGCCTTCCAAGGGATGAGAATGGCAAAAATTCTCATTGGTATATAATTTATCTATACATGTGTTATGCATATATATTCTCATTATTGTGTATATATTTCATTAAAGAATGATATATTATAATTTTACAGAGACGGTTCTAAAAGAATATCCCAATACGACGAAGAATGAGATACAAAAAAAAATTATGGTATGGTTTCACCATGCTGGTGATAGATGAAAAAGAAAACATATCATCCATGTGGGATCCACGGCTGTTACGTCTCAAGAAATATAATTTTACAGAGACGGTTCTAAAAGAATATCCCAATACGACGAAGAATGAGATACAAAAAAAAATTATGGTATGGTTTCACCATGCTGGTGATAGATGGAAAAGAAAACATCATCCATGTGGGATCCACGGCTGTTACGTCTCAAGAAATATAATTTTACAGAGACGGTTCTAAAAGAATATCCCAATACGACGAAGAATGAGATACAAAAAAAAATTATGGTATGGTTTCACCATGCTGGTGATAGATGGAAAAGAAAACATATCATCCATGTGGGATCCACGGCTGTTACGTCTCAAGAAAAGAACTGAATCCACATAATGTGCAATTTATTAACTCTCTCTCTCTCTCTCTCTCTCTCTCTCTCTCTCTCTCTCTCTCTCTCTCTCTCTCTCTCTCTCTCTCTCTTTCATGAAACAAGCAATATATATATATGTATTGATTTATTTTTTTTATTATTATAATTTATTATCATTAAAATGCGATGTTTCAAAATGTTGTTCAAAATGTTCCTTATATTTTATGTTATAAATTTTTGTAATAAAAATAAATTTATATTGTAATAAAAATTTATTGGAAATTTATTCATTATTCTTATAATATTTATAATTCTTAATAATAATAATTGTTATTATTATTTATAATTATTATTTGGAAGTTGCCCGGGAACTACTTTAAAGCTCGCTGGAAGCTCTTAAAACATAATTTTTGAGCTTCCTTTGAGCTTAAATAAAGCTTCCAGTGAGCTCTTAAAAGCGGACATAGGAGCTCCCAGAAAGCTCCATGCAAGTTCTTTTGAAGGTTAATTTAAGCTTACAAAAAATTTTATGAGCTCCCCGGGAGTTTCCCGGGAGTTCCTTGTGCTGTGTGGGATTATATTAAGGCACTAGATACGTAGGTATTCTTATCCGCCATTTTGGTTCCTACTAGATGGAGAATTATAGCGTATATAGTATAGCTTAGTATAGCTTAGTATAGCAGTATGGCGTACGCCATATTATACTAAGCTATACTATATACGCTATAATTCTCCATCTAGTAGGAACCAAAATGGCGGATAAGAATACCTACATATCTAGTGCCTTAATTATATAGAATAATATCTTTGTCTTACCTTAATGTTGATTGTTTATTTTCCTTTAAATAAGGCTTAGTATTATATTTGCCTTGAGTGGCGATAAAATTCCTTCCTCGAAGAAATTCTCTAAGAGAATTATAATTACAGTTAAATAAATTCAGTAGTAAAGAATTATAATTTCTTGTCTCTGTGTCTTATGACAGTATCTGATTGTAAGAATATTATGTAAGTTACATATATGTATGTATATGTGAGTATATGAATGTTGAGTAAAAATAAACTAAAAGTATTTTTTAATTAAGTAAGACCTTTAACGCGGACGGTCCTTCACGTTATTTGTTCTGGTCTCGTTGTATAGACTTGATAGAATAAGGGCTTGATTTAAACAACGATTCGTATTCAAAATTGTACAAACGATCAACCCCGAGATTCTCAATACAACATATATTAGCAAGAGCAATACGGTACTCTCTTAATGCTTTACGCGCGCGGTATTTAATTCCACTTCGTCGTGTCTTGGATTTAGGCATGGGAGTGGATTATCAAAGGATGATGTTGGTCGATATGATCCGTTAATAAATGTGCGGCTGACCGCACTAGATACCACAGATCTGTGTCTTGATAGGCTGTGTGCGGCTGACCGCACAACAGGTTCTCTAAACACGTGCTTACTTCCAACGGAAAGTAAAAGGAATTCGTGAAATGTCAGGCAAGTATTGGATGATTGGAAAATTTTGACACTGACTGTACTCTATGGTCACGAAAACTTTTGACACGGACTGTACTATAGTAGGATGGATAGAGAAATTGACAAATTGACCGGTAACTGTAATCTCTATTCACGATAGCAAAAGAATTTTTAATAAAATAATCGCGCACTGACTCGATGTCGATCTTCAATCACAAAGATCATAAAATTATTAAAAGTAATATTCTTATTCTTATTATTTAAACAAATAATAATTTTATTGAAACAATTATAATATATATATTAATACAAATAAGTGTAGCAAACACAACATAGATTTTATACATCTATGCTCATGAATAATTATAAAATATTTATTGAATAATGGTTTATATGTAAATAAAGAATGAGTACATATGAGTATATATATCGTATAATATAAAATATCAATGCAATTATAATAATGTTAATAATATAATTATTAATAATATTAACAAAATGCAAAAATAGTAATATGATTTACTGTTTCCTTCAATCGTATTCTTAAATCTTTTTCAATTTCCTTTGGTTATGCCTTAAATCTGTTTCGTTTCAATGTATTTTGTTTAAACTTTACTTCTTTAATTAATTGATTCTTTGTATGACTTACGTTCTCTTTTCCTTCCTCAAAATTGATTTTTTAGTACCCTTCCGTACTATATATTTGAACACATAGTTCACAACTAATTCACGAGCACTGACTTTTGAAATTCTGTCACGTACTGACTGCCAACTATTAACTGACTGTAACTTAATACTGCCTTAATACTGCTACAAATTCACGAGTTACTAGTTTTTTGTCTGAAAATCTACCTAGCACTGCACGCAATGCGTCGGAGCACGCGTATATATGGGCTTTTGCCCACTCGTTCAGTGGAGGGGTTAGGTTAGGTTACGCTTGGTTCATAATGATTGGATTATAGGTTTAGTGATGGGAGTATCTCCGCCTACGTCCTCGTTGAGATTCTCCAATGAGCGGATGGAGAACGTTGGAAGGGGCTCCATCGTCTTATCTCGATATTAGTTACATAGGCAATTGTTATCTCGCGGGTCACTGATAGGGGCACTTGCACCGCCTCCGATGACTGCATGTTCTAATCTTCCTCGGTACTTTCCCTGTCATATCTTATCCTCTTACTATTATCTTTATCAGCTCTGATAAATTTATCTTCTAATAACTTTCCTCGTCTTATCCTTATCTCGCTGATAAGTTTATCTCCTAATAACTTTCCTCGTCTTATCTTTATCTCTTGTAATACAATCCTATCCTTGACGATAAGTGAGTGGAGTGGGACGATGAGTTGCCATCGTGTCGCCATCATGTCGCCTCCTACGTCATCTTCTAATAACTTTCCTCTTCGTATCTTTTCTGATGTTTTACTTATGATTCGCCTTTGGCGGTAGGTGAGTGGAGTGAGGCTGTCGCCTATGCGTCGCCTCTTAATCATCTTCCTCCTCATATCGCTGTCTCGGATATCGTATGTTTCTTCTGGCAGCGTACGAATGGAATGTGTTGATGCGTCAGTTCTTGATATCTCCTGACGATTTTTATATTATATTTCCTGCCTTAGTGGCATTCAAGTGGAGTGGGTTCATGTGTCATCTCCACTTTATCTTCCTTAGCTTTACTTTCTCTTTTTAATTATTATTTCCGTCTTTAGCTACTTCTCATTTTTACTTTTATTATTTCCGTTCTTAGCTACTTCTCATTTTTACTTTTATTATTTCCGTCCTTAGCTACTTCTCAATTTAACTATAGAGGCCTCGGGCCCAATATGTAAGTACCTGTCGGCGTTTCTCGCCACTGATTGATACTCAACTTTTGGAACCAAATACTTTTCAGTGTTTCTCGCCACCGATTGATATCCGGTCTTATCAATGCCTGTTACTCATTGATAGATTTCGAATGCCTGCCACACACCCGTCAATAGGTAACTTGCCAGCGTTTCTCGCCACTGGCTTGTAAATATCTTTCAGCGTTTCTCGCCACCGATTGATATCCACAGCTACCTTTTTATAGCAAATATCTGCCAGTGTTTCTCGCCACTGGTGAATATTCACTTGTAACTTGACTACTGCTACCAAGTAAATTCCTAAGCAATTTAACTGTTGTCATTAGTCAAGTATTACCTTTTATCGATATACTTTATATCAATGTCTTCTTCTTATTGATTTATCGACTGTTTGATACATTGTTACCGATTGTTCTTTATATAAATCTCCTTTAATTTTCTTTGATAAGTTTTAAGGTTTTATGCCTATTGCAAATAAGCGTTTTCCTTTCGAGAGCGTACCTCCTCTGAACGAGTATTATTTTTAAATATTTAACTGAATATGCCCTAATGAATTTAATATAATAAGTCATAGAAAGAATAAATGATGAGTTTAACAGTGATCATATTACTTTACAAGAATTTTACGTGCTTAAATCTTCCTTTAAGATTTTTTCGAAAAATTTTTGTAATTAATTGGTTAATATATATATATGAAAATTAGCGGGACGTTACAGTGACCGACAAGAGTGACGCATAATTGCACTGGATGAAAACCTTTTTATTTACAAATTATTCTGCTAAAGAAGTACGATTTTGAACGGCAATATGACGGAATCTGCATCCAATGTTACAGTAAGTTTTCAAAAACTTAAAGGACGAGACAATTACATAAATTAAAAATTTTAGATGAAAAATTACTTGCGACACGATAATTTATGATGCGCCATTATTGGCTACTAAGAAGGTGATAATACATCTGCACAAGAGAAGGCTCGACGAGATGAAAAAGCCCTATCTAAAATAAATCTTATGGTGGAACAATGTTGTTTCTCGTATCTCATGACATGTGAAACGGCAAAAGATGCATGGGACACCCTCAAAAAGGCCTTCGAAGACAAAGGTCTTAATCGACGACTAGGATTGCTTCGCAGTTTATGCTCAGTAAGATTGCAAGGTTTCTCTACTATGGAGGCATACCTCAATGAGGTTATGTCTATTTCGGAGAAACTTCGTGCAATGGACAAGCCTGTGGACGATGAATTCCTCGGTGCAGTATTGCTGCAAGGACTTACTGAAGAGTGTCAACCTATGTGTATGGCTCTCGAGCATTCGGCTGCAGCAATTACGAGTGATTTAGTTAAGACAAAATTGTTGCAAGACACCAAATGGAAACAAGAAGCAAAACAAGTTGCTTTGTATTCCAATTCGAAAAAGAAAACGGCTAAGGATAAATCCAAACCAAAGAAGCCATGGTGTTTCAACTGTCGCATCGTCGGACATCACACAAGAGACTGTTTAAAACCGAAACGCATTCAAGAGGCTAATTCCAAAAAAGATTCCAAAGAATTATTGGAGAAGAAAACTAGCGAAAAGGGACTATTTTCAGCTCTCAGCGCTCATTATAGCAGAAGTGACCCGACTAGCTGGTACATTGACTCTTGTTGCTCAAAGAATATGAGTTCAATTAAAAAACAAATGTCAAATTATTCTGAGCAGATTGATGCAAATATGGAGGTAACAGTTGCAAATAATGAAAAATTATACAGCAAAGGCATTGATGATATAGCTATAAAAATAAAAAGTCAATCTGGCAATTGTGATAAAACTATTCACAATGTAATGCATGTTCCTAACTTATCTGTCAATTTATTGTCAGTAAGCGAGACAGTAAAAAAGGGTTATATAATTACTTTTGACTCTGGCGGATGTAAAATCTACGATGATGACGACTATTTAGTTCAAGGTAAAATACAAATAATAGGTTCTGAAATCGGAGGAATATATAGACTTGACGTTGCTAATGATACCACAAATATTAATGCATTCAATAAAACTGAAACTGCAAATATCAGTATAGCATCAGAACAGCTTTGGCATAGAAGACTAGGTCATCTAAACTATGGAAGTTTAAACCAGCTTAAGAAAAATGTTGATACAGGGATAAAGTTCACTAGCAAATTTACATTTAATCGATCCCCATGTATACAATGTCTTAAAGGCAAACATTCAAGGAAACCATTTTCAGAAAACGAAAATAAGCAGTTGGCAGCAAACAAATTGGATCTAATTCACACCTACTTATGTGGTTCTATGCCTACGGAATCGTGGAGTGGTAAGCGATATATGTTAACATTTATTGATGACCATTCAAGAAAAATATTTGTATATTTCCTTAAAAATAAGAGCCAAGTTAAAACGATCGTTCAGGAATTTATAGCGATGGTAGAAAATGTATGTGATACCAAAGTCAAAGTAATTCAGTCTGACAATGGGACTGAATATTGCAATAATACACTAACAAATTTTCTTAAAGAAAAGGGTATTAAACATCAATTTACAGTACCATACAGCCCTCAGAACGGCCTTGCAGAACGATACAATCGAACCATAATGGACAAGGTCAGATCCATGCTGCAAGATTCACGCAGTGATCCAAGGATGTGGGCAGAAGTAGCGAATACAGCGATTTACCTGATAAATCGTTCTCCTACGAGAAAACTTTCTGGGACAGTACCACAACAAGTCTGGAAAAATAAATGTATCAATTTAAAGCATCTAAGAGTATTTGGATGCGAAGCCTACGCTCACATACCGGATGAGAAAAGATTAAAGCTGGATCCCAAGAGCAAAAAGTACATCTTTGTGGGATATTGTGAGGACAGTAAAGCATACAGACTATTTGACCCCGTGACTCACAATATAACTAAATCAAGAGATGTTGTATTTCTCAAGAATAAAGCAGGAGGAAATTTATCAAGAAATGATCAATTTGAAGATCAATCGCAACAAATTTTATTTTTCTCAAAAGAAGAAGAAAAAGATGCGGAGTCAGATGCAGGGAGTGACGTCCAATACCTTCAAAATCAGAACGAGGAAGAAGATGCACATCAATCTTCAGAGGAGGATGTATATCAATCTCTGGAAAAAGATGAAGCTGAGGATGAGCAGCATCAACGCAGATATCCTCTGCGAGAACGCAGACCCAAAAACTATCTAGATCACGTAATGTATTACACTACTTGTAAAACCCTTGAGCCACTAACCGTAAATAAAGCTCTCTCAAGTGATGACAATTTAGAATGGAAAAAGGCAATGCAAGCCGAGATTAATTCATTTCAAGAAAATAATGTATGGCTTATACACAAACCTACCGGTGTAAATATCATAAAAAACAAATGGGTTTTTAAAGTAAAGCACAATGCCGATGGTGATGTTATACGGTATAGAGCTAGATTAGTGGCCAAAGGATTTACCCAAAAATACGGGATTGATTTTACAGAAACTTTTTTCCCCGTAGTTAAACATAGTTCCGTTAGAATATTAATTGCTCTCACTGCTCAATTAGATTTAGAAGCAGATCATTTAGATGTTCAGTCAGCTTTTTTACACGGTAATCTAAAAGAAAAAATTTACATGACTCAACCTAAAAATTTTATTAAACCTGGAGAAGAAAATAAAGTTTATCTTTTAAAGAAAGCAATTTATGGATTAAAACAATCTTCCCGTGTTTGGAATAGTAAAGCTAGAGATATACTTATTAAACTAGGCTATAAACAATGCAAACATGAATCATGCGTATTTGTAAAGAAAGGAAACAATGATTCTATAGTTATTATAGCACTCTATGTAGATGATTTCTTCATATTCTACAATGATGTTAATGCGGTAAAACTACTAAAAGCATCTTTGAAAAGTAATTTTAATATTAAAGATCTAGGTCCGATTACTCATGCACTAGGCATAAAAATTGAGCGCAATAGAGAGAAAAACGAAATAAAAATAAGTCAAAAGCAATATATAATTTCGTTGTTGACAAAATTTGGAATGTTAGAATGCAATCTTGTTGGAACTCCTCTAGAGTCCAATGTCAAATTATCTACTGTAAAAGGAGAAATTGTTAAAGATGAAGTGCTTTACCAACAGCTCATAGGATCTTTACTATACTTAAGCGTAACTAGACCAGACATTAGCTTTGCGATATCTTATTTAAGGCCGGTATTCATAGTCCGTTCTTATATTTAAGATTGCTTAAGCACGGACTTATATTCGCTCTCTTCGTCACACATAGATTGTGTCTGACAAAGAGAGCGAATATAAGTTCGTGCTTAAGACGATCTTGAATATAAGAACGGACTATGAATACCGCCCTAAGTCAATTTAATATAAATCATACTCAAGAACACTGGCTAGCGGCTAAACGAATACTTCGCTATCTTAAAGGTTCAATGGATCTTGGACTAATATATTCAAAAATTGAAGATTGTAAATTGAAAGGATACGTTGACGCCGATTGGGCTAACGATCCCATAGACAGAAAGTCATTTACAGGCTACATCTTCACTTATGCAAATGCTGCTGTGTCCTGGGAGTGTCATAAACAAGCTAGTGTTGCATTATCATCTACCGAGGCTAAGTATATGGCCCTCAGCGAGGCAACCAAAGAATCAGTTCACTTAAGAGCATTTTTAAGTGAAATATTGGAACAAAATAGCTTTGTCACGCTATATGATAATAATGATTGCGTAGACTTGTATAACGATAATCAATCTGCTCAAAAGATTGCACAAAACCCTATTTATCATCGATGTACAAAGCATATTGATACTCGTTATCATTTTGTAAGAGAGAAAATTGATGAAGGCAAAATTAAGTTAGTATACATACCGACTACAACAATGATAGCGGACATTTTCACCAAACCGTTACATGGTCCAAAACACAAATTATGTACGACTGGCTTAGGACTTTCGAAGTGATCAACAAATATGATTATAATTTACGTTATTCATTATAACAATATTATTTATAGTATTAAAGAAGTGTGTTGGAATCACGGACTAAGGAATAGAGGAACGGAGCACAAGCTGTACCGGGGGAGCAACATTTGCGGCGGGGGGGGGGGGGCCGCCATATTCGTTTAGTAATCACCACACATAGAACTCACTATTTGCGTATGTGTGAGAAATGAAAGTCAGATCCTGCGCACAATAAACAAAATAGGAAATAGAAATAGGAATAATTATTAAATATTAGAAATAAGAAATTGGAATTATTTATTTTAAAAATAAAAAGAATAGAAAAAATTAATGCATGAATTAAGAAATAAGAATTGGAACTAATTAATATATTTTATTCTCTTGCTAGATGTAAAATAATTTCTCTTTTTAATATTAAATGATTATTGCTATTTCTAATATTTTGTCTACTGTATGCAGAGCCTCAGAGTAATAAAAGTTAAAGTATTTTATAAAATTTATAGTACAACAATAATAAAACCGCCTAATCTCTTTACGCTTGTCACTCGTTATGTCTAGTAGCACCACTACACGAGTGTAACCATGTCACAGACACAGAATCTCTGTGTGAGAATCGCTACATCAATATGGCGGAAAGCAGTCCCCCCCGCACGCTTAAATTACCATCCCCTCTCGCCTAAACTAGGACTTTAGACTCAGTCCACGGTGTAAGAATATAAGGTGGTTTCACGACCATTGTATTCTATCAAAAAATCTGTGATCAAGATGTCATAGTTAAGGCATGTCACACAAGATGTTGCGTTGGTGCAAGATCCCAAGTAAAAAAGGATAGAAGATGTTAATCTTGTCGAAAACGTCGAAAAAAACAAGACAATTTTTTGTATTAATACTGATATTTTTTGTATTGATATTCTGTTAATCATGCCAAAAACGTGTATAATTCCCAATTGTTTAAAAAAATGTAAAAAGTCAGTTTTTAAAGTACCTCATGATGCAAAATGTCGTGAAACCTGGATTCTTGCAATTCTAAATCAGTTTTCTAATCTTCAATTACCACAAATTTTTTATGTATGTGAAAATTATTTCAAAGAAGATGATATTTTAACTAAAAAAATTATTACAAGCAACGATGGAACAATAATATTTGAGGTATGATATTGGTCAATCAAGTATAGAATATAATACATTATATTTTCAAAATTAATATTTTAAAATTTTTTTAGCGAGATTTTTCAAAGAAAATATTAACAAAAAATGCTAGTCCTTATTTTTCTGTATCAACAATAATAGAAAATAATGTGACTGATAAAAGTAATGAAATTGTTATGAATGACAATGAAAATATAAAAAATTTAGAGGAAAATATATCAGAGGAACAAGAACAGATTATTTATGAGTCACTATTAACTCAGCCAACAAGTCCATCTATTTCTATATCAAAAAAAGAAGGTATTTTTAAAAAATTATATTAGAATTAGTGAATTTTTATAAAAATACTTTATTTTTTCAGATAATTATTTAATAGAAAAACAACGTTTTTCAAAAAATATTACATGGTAAAAAGAATATTAGCTTGCCAGAAGTATAATGGGGATTTCACCGTATTTTTAAATCTCCACCTCTACTAATATTCTCTTATGCAGATAAATTTGTCACACAAAATTGTGTAATCAGCAAACAGGTAAATTTATATAAATTTTACAACATAAATTATTTTTTTTTTACTGAAAAATTCTAATCAATTTTTAGATTATAATACATGATGATTTACAATATAATGTATATTTTCTTGGACAAGAAGCATTATCAAACCAACATATATTAGAAAATATTGATAACATTAATTTATTACTTGAGCATGCCAATAGCATTGTTTTATGTCAAGGAGGTCCATCAATTTTATGCTTTGAAAACATTCAACCTTTGTGTGCCAAAAAAGATTTAAATTTTCTTATATTTATACTATATTTCTTGAAAATTGTTTTTAGCGAAAATTTAGTTAGATACCATTTTTTGTTATTAGCATTATTGGACACACAAACACGCGCTGTTTATTTTTTTTATCTTTTCAAGAAATGTATTGTAATAAAGAAATATATATTTTATCTAAGAAGACTGAATATTTTCTATAAAACCTACCTAAATCTGCGCTAATCTTCTAAATATATATTCTAAACTTTCAAAGTATATAATTTTTAACGCGCATTGAAATGATCAATTTCATATTTCAATTACTCGTTATATAATGTTTTTGTTTATTATTTGTTTGATTTTTTGAGATGTTTTTAATTCACTATATGAAAAAATTGTCTAAGATAAATAACATATTGACAAAGTTATTTATAATTCGTTTTTAAATAAATTATAAAATTATAAAATTTTTGTTTTTAATTCAATCTCTAAAGCACATCTATATATAATTATAATCCTAAATAATACAAATTTTTTAAAAATAAAACTTTTAACATTGTGTATAAAAATATATATTACTGACAAAATATTTTTTTATTTATTTATAACAAATTATTCTTAGTTAAATTTACAAAAAAAAATAATTAATAATGTATTCCAGTCTTTATAGAAAATTAAGTTTTTCTAAGAAAATGAATATTTATAATTAAGTTCCGCAGGACAATAAAATTTTAATAAAATTTCTATATATGTATATATATATATATATATATATATATATATATATATATTTCAAGTCCCTCAACACGTAGCCACCTAGCGGTTTAATGTGGAACAATGACAGGAAAATCACAAAAATTTGTTGCCGTGCAACCACCTTATATTCTTACACCGTGACTCAGTCCCTCTATTCCTTAGTCCGTGGTTGGAATATAATACTACCAGAGAGAAACCTGAGAGAGGCCACGCTGCCGTTTTCCGTACGACGCTTTCTCTAGGCTGTACGCTAGTGACGCACGTCCATTTCCGGCCGGCTTAAGAACTAAATAGCCACGTTTATTTTCCATGCCGATAAAAAAGTCACGTCCATTTTCAGTGTCGATGAAAGAGCTGCATCCATTTTCGATGTCGGTAAAAGAATAACATCTACTTTCAATGCCGATAAAAAGTTGATTGTATTCGTGCTATAGCCACAATTTATTAAACAGAAATACATTCCGCATATAGATATGTGTGTTATATAATTTTACAATTCTGCAATAAAAGCTTGTTAAATATTACTTTCATATTAACATTATTTTAACATTATTTTATTATTAAACTTTATTTAAATTTATTAATTTGATTATATACAGTTGAAAAAAAATGCAAAAAAAGGAAAAAAAAGTTGCAAAAAGCAGGTCTCGAATATGAAATCTTTAATATTCAAGCGATTCGCCTTACTCGATTAAAAAACGCTTGATTCTTTGTTGTACGCTGCTGTTAATCAAACAGTCTAACGCACGGCAAGGACGCGTGACGTAAATAGCTTTGCTTGTGGATATAACATGGACATGAACCATCTCAGAAAATAGACGTGACTTTTTGACCGATGCGGAAAATGGACGTGGCTATTTAGTTCCTAAGCTGGCCGGAAATGGACGTGCGTCACTAGCGTACGGCCTAGACCAGTGCTCGGAATTAGTCTGAACATTTCAGCCGATTTCCGTGGTATACGCCTCCTTTCCTCTCTTTACCGCGCGCGCCGCAGCCGCTAGGGCCAGCGCCGCCGAGCGTTAGAACACTATCTGATTATCAGTGGGTTCTCCCCCCTATTTATTAAAATTTTTAAAAATGTATTAAAATTTATTAAAATAAATTTTTTATTTTTAAATTTATTAAGTGGAAATATTTCAATAGATTTCCACGTCACCCATAAGATACTAATGCTGACGCGTTTTTTTTAAAGTAGTTTCCCCCGTAGACCTATTCCACTAAAGATAAAAATAAATTCTTAATTTAAAAAAAAATATATATAAGAGATTTTCTTAATTAGATTTTCTTGACCTTTTATGAGAATGAACAATTGATGCAATAATGTAGATAGAAACCACTTTTTGAAAAACGTGTCAGTATTAGTACCTCATGGGTGACGTAGAAATCTATTGAAATATTTCCACTTAATAAATTTAAAAATAAAAATTTATTTTTAATAAATTTTAATAAATTTTAAAAAATTTTAATAAATAGGGAGAAGAACCTACTCCAGAACCTAATCAGATAGTGCCGCTCCTAACGCTCGGCGGCGCTGGCCCTAGCGGCTGCGGCGCGCGCGGTAAAGAGAGGAAAAGAGGCGTATACCACGGAAATCGGCTGAAATGTTCAGACTAATAGCGTTTTCGATTATACAGGATTTGAACGACCCAAGATTGGTTAATGACGTCATTGCAACCTCTCCACCAATGAAAGACTTGCATTTATAGTAAAATAGTGATTGATCAATCCTAGATCGTTCAAACCCCGTTTATTCGAAAACGCTATAATTCCGAGCACTGGCCTAGAGAAAGCGTCGTACGGAAAACGGCAGCGTGGCCTCTCTCAGGTTTCTCTCTGATACTACAAACTGCAAAACTAGCGCCTCTAGTGACACAGTCAAGAAATTTTTCTTAGCACCGTCTTTCTACTATGATTTATATAGTCTATGTTCTTTTATGTTTTCTACGTTAATTCTTATTTATTTTATGGTGTCTAAACGTTTGTTACAAGAGTGACGCTGAATAAAGTCTATCTGAAACTTATTCCTAACTTTCTTATTACTAAGGGTTCCTACAGACTACATTTTATTCCGATATCTCAAAGCGAAATAGATAATGCTAAAATACTAAATGGTCAAAAATTAATTAAACAAAATCAACCGGATTATTCTACTCATTATCGAGATAATTGTTTAAGCAACATACTTACTAAACATAGCGATGAGTCGTGTGAAAGAAAATATGCAACTATTCAAAACACAGTATGGATTCAATTACAGTCGGGTAATCAATAGATCGGAATAACTCCCAAAATTGAAACTCATATACTCTGTAAAGATAATATTTCAAGGCACAAAGATATACCGGGTGTTTTGGACCACCCGTCTCATCCTTTTAAAACGTAGGGATGTGCTTGTACAAAAAAATGGCTCAGACGAAATTTGCATGATTTCGAGGGATCTATCTGAGGGTGACCTTGACTTTGACTTCGCAGTTGATTTTCAAGGTCATTTAAAGGTCAGAGTAATTTTTTAAAATGGAAACCCCTATTTTTTAGTCCAAAATCTAATAGCTGGTGTCAAGAGCTTTTCAAAACACTATAATAAAGTTATTTTTCATTAAGTACTTTTCGAGTTATGAGGCTTGTAAATTACAGTATTTTGACATAAAATACAAAATATCTTGTAAAACATTCAATTTTTGGGAATCTTACCTTAATACTTTTATGCATAAAATAATGAGACGAATCAATTGGTATAAAGAAAACACATAGTTGCTTTCAAGAAAAAATATGTAGTTTGCAACATGCAACTGCATACTTTTTTTTAAAACCAATGTGTTTTCTTTATACCAATTGATTCGTCTCATTATTTTATGCATAAAAGTATTAAGGTAAGATTCCCAAAAATTGAATGTTTTGCAAGATATTTTGTATTTTATGTCAAAATACTGTAATTTACAAGCCTTATAACTCGAAAAGTACTTAATGAAAAATAACTTCATTATAGTGTTTTGAAAAGCTCTTGACACCAGCTATTAGATTTTGGAATAAAAAATAGGGGTTTCCATTTAAAAAAATTACTCTGACCTTCAAATGACCTTGAAAATCAACTGCGAGGTCAAAGTCAAGGTCACCCTCAGATAGATCCCTCGAAATCATGCAAATTTTGTCTGAGCCATTTTTTTGTACAAGCACATCCCTACGTTTTAAAAGGGTGGGACGGGTGGTCTGAAACACCCGGTATACGGAAATATCATATTAACAATAGCCCCTGACTGTGAAGGAATATCACTTTCAGCTACAATGAGACCGAGCAATATAAAAAATAACAATTCGAAATCTTATGAGATAATCAATGCTAGAATTAATCTGCCAAATTTAACTATTCAAGAAACTGATATTCCTAAAGATTTACTTACCGTGAATATATTAGATAAAGAAAGTATGCAGCATATGGGTAAGACACTCGGAGAGTTGCAAGATATAGTTGATAAGATATTGCATCACCAAAGAATAAAAACATGGAAAGAAAAATTTTATAAATACCTAGCATATGCTAGATACATCGCCCTTGCGGGCATGCTAATTGTATTTCTGTATAAAATAGGGTTATTTAAAGTAATTGTTAAAATACTACGATCATTATGCGGACACTGTTATCACAATTGTAGCTTTGGAAATAACGCACCTACGCAATATGTAACATATACTCATAAGCCAAGCGGCTCCCAAGCAGAACCAGATTGTCTTCTGTTCAAACTCAATAAAATTTGAGACGACTGTTTTGTTTAACCCGGGGAGGTGTCGGTCAACCGTCGACGCTCCCACCCGCTACTGCGCATGGCGCGCACGCATGAGTCATTTAGATTCCGCATACTTACCGATAATAAATCGAGCCGGCGTCATTAGCATACTGGCGGTTTAAGAAATAAGATCATACCATTGTATCATTCAGAAATCAAAGTTTTTATTCTTTAATCGGAACCTTGCATTACGCCTCAAGGCGATGCTGAAGTCCTATTTTACCGACCTGTTTTTTCAATTTTGTAAATGCAAAGGATTTTTTTATTGCTTTAACAGAATCACAAATACTTTTATGTGATTGAAGTACATATGCTAATACATTGGCCAGTATAAGATTCTAAACAAAAAAAGAAAAAAAATGTGGAAATTTTACCGACAAGTTGTCGGTGTATACAAATATTAGTTTTATACGAAAATTATACAGTTTGCAGATGCAAAACTATCGTTGCGGCCGAAGAAGAGTACATCAAAGATTGCTAGGAAACCATTAAAATTAAGTTCAGAGATGTAGTCTTAAAAAACCATTGCATTTAGAACTTATGCCAGACATGCGTGCAATATAGACGATAATGAGGTAAAAAAGGGCAATAGATTAGTTCCTGGATTTTGAAATAGAGGCGCTATACAGTTCTCAGTGCTATCTGTCATATACAGAATCTTTTAGGTTAGTTGTGTGTGTGTGTGCGCGCGCGCGCGCGTGTGTGTGTGTGTGTGTGTGTTTCTGTTCTGTGCTACGAAACCCGGCTGAAAAAAATGGGTTGAAGGCACTCTGAAGGATAAAAAAGTGTATGTATTATACATAAATTTTGCAACATTTTTGCAAATATTTATATTATTTAGTTACATACATTCATATTCTAATTTCTGTAAAATACTTTTATTCATGTGCTTCATGTGTTTATATTATATATATTATGTGCTCCATATTATGTATATTCACATCAAAGTATCTATGTAAAAAGTTAATATTATTTTGTATATTGTATATATTTTTATAATAAATGTATATGTCATATAACTTATTTATAAAGCATGAAATATAAAGGTATTTTTAGTTTCTTGTATGTATCACTTGTAAAAAAATTTGGATAAAAAAAACATTAATTTTGTGACTTGCAATAATCTGTTTCAATATATACTTCTTTTAAATACTTACAATTAGCCTTATTTTATGCGTTTACCTTGGTATCTAAAATACACATCAAAATGTAAAATTAATTTCTAGTTCAGTAGAAAAAAAACATTGTAGTCTTACACCAGAGAGGAATGATAAAATATCATGTATATGTAATAACAAATAAATCACTTTTCCACTGACATTATACACAACTTTGCAGAAATAATTTTATTCTGTGAATTTTGAATGTGTGGTGCGGTTTAAAACACACAGTCGAAATATGTTTATATTTTTTAAATAATAGTTCTGATTTTTCATGAATCACAGTGGTTTTATAAAATGTTCAATTTTAACAGTTTTTGTTAGACTGTACTTTAGACAATATTATATTTTGCCATTTCTCTCTGTTGTAAGACAAGAATGTTTCTTTTCTACTGTAATAGAAATACATTTTCGATTTTGATACGTATTTTAAATACCAAGTTAATCACGTAAAATAAGGCTAATTGTAAGTATTTAAAAGAAGCATATATTGAAACAGATTATTGCAAGTCGCAAAATTAATGTTGTTTCTTTTATCAAGATTTTTTTACAAATGATAGACACAAGAAATTAAAAATATCTTTATATTTCATGCTTTAGAAATAAAAAATATGGCATACATCATATACATTTATTGTAAAAAGAGTCATAAAATGATGTCAATTTTTTAGAAAGATATTTTGATATGAATATAGATAATATGGAGCACATAATATATATTATATATATTGTAAGAATTTCAATAAAAGATAAGTCCTGCTCCTGCCACCTGTTGGTTAGACACTAATATAAGTGCCCAAGATTTGGCAACCCTGTAATACGAGCTGAGCTCGTACGAGAAAGATTGCTCCGAAAGAGATCTCCGCGAACTCTCGAACAGTTAATATTATAATTTGTATACTTGTGGTCGCGAATAAAGACTGTGTAGACTTAGAATATTTCTACCAAGTTTGTTACCCGGTGCCCTACCGTTTCCTATCCTGACGATTCTCGGTGCGAAACCGAATATCTTATAATATATATAAAGCATATGATGTAATAAAAATATCTTACAATAAAGAATATGACAAGCCAGAGGCGGTTTTCTTGTGGACTGGCAATATAAAATACGACAAGCCAGAGGCGGTTTTCTCGTGGACTGGTAATATAAAATACGACAAGCCAGAAACGGTTTTCTCGTGGACTGGCATTAGAGAATTCTTATTCTTCTCTTCAAGCCAGAGGTGATTTTCTCGTGGACTGGCAATACAGAACAAAACAAGCCAGAGGCGGTTTTCTCGTGGACTGGCATTAGAGAATTCTTGTTCTTCTCTTCAAGCCAGAGGCGGTTTTCTCGTGGACTGGCAATATAGAATAAGACAAGCCAAAGGCGGTTTTCTCGTGAACTGGCAATATAAAATAAGACAAACCAGAGGCGGTTTTATCGTGGACTGGCAATTTAGAATTACAAAAGCCAGAGGCGATCTAACGTCAGCTGACAGTTTAGAAAAAAAAGAGCTAAAGACGATTTATTCGTGAACTGGCAGATTTTAAGAAATGTTGTCAGAGGCGATCTAACGTCAGCTATCAATTTTTAATAAATATTGTCAGAGGCGATCTAACGTCAGCAGACAGTTTAGAAAAAAAGAGCTAAAGACGATTTATTCGTGAACTGGCAGATTTTAAGAAATATTGTCAGAGGCGATCTAACGTCAGCTGATAGTTTAGAAAAAAGAAAGCTAAAGAGGATTTATTCGTGAACTGGCAGATTTTAAGAAATATTGTCAGAGGCGATCTAACGTCAGCTGATAGTTTAGAAAAAAGAAAGCTAAAGAGGATTTATTCGTTAACTGGCAGATTTTAAGAAATACGTATTTCTTTTAGTTAGTAATTTACTACACGTGTGGTCTGTTTATGTTTTGTCGGATAATTTATAAGGTCATTTAACCTTTTTTCTCGCAATTAAAATTCTATCGTATGGCTGTATGATGTACATGCAAGACGAAATAGACTTATACAAGGTGTCTAATAGATATAAATTAGATATGATAAAATATTTTATTTGAAAAATGTATGTATAATACTATATACCTAATTGGAAAAATATGTTATATGCTTTCCCTATTTTTATTTTTATGTAATTAATACAAAATAAATAAATAAGTTAATTAATTATTCAATACATACATATACATATTGAATATAGTTATCTTTATTTTGTATTTTATATAACTGAAATGATATATACTCTCATTATTTCAGACTCATACTTTCATTATCATATAAAATACAAAATAAAGATAACTATTTATTCAATATATGTGTATATGTATATATTAATTAATTAATTAGTTAGTTATTTACTACATAAAGATAAAAATAAGAAAAGTATATGACATTTTTCTTCAGTGATATATCCCAAATAACACAAATACATTCTATAAACATTCTATAAATATTTGTTGAAAATATTAGAATATTCTTTTAATGTACTAAAAGATGTTCTTTAAATCTTTATAAAACGTTCAAATAAAACCAATTTTAATATTCCAAATAGGTTAAAAAAATATTCTTTATTATGTTTCAAGAATATTTAAAGAAGATGTTTAATACCATGTAAAAAACATTCACTGAATATTCTATTAAATTATTTTTAGTATTCTAAACATTTATGCAATTACATTGATATAAAAAAAAGGTTTAATCAACTTTACCAATATTAAATGCTAAATAAAAGTTTATATTGTTTTAATTTTTTATTCCAATATTATGTTTTAAAAATAAAAATTGATATTTTTAACAAAATAATTACATCTGTAAAATTGCACACATTCTTACAATAAAATATATAATTCTAAGCATGCTGTGGTTCCTCTTTTAATGTTTCTATAAAAAGTCGCTTTACTACGTTTTATATTATTTTCGAAAAAATTTTCGAAGATAAACTCGAAAAGCCAGAAGTCTTGCTCGGCTTTCTAAAACGTAAAATTATTTGTTATAAGAAAGTACTTTTAAGGTTATGTTAGGGTTAAGTTAAAAAATCTATTATTTTAAGCTATATTTTTACTAAAAAAAAACTTTTAAAATCTAAACTTATCTTTGGATTAATTGAATCTTTGCATTAATTATAATTACGGCTTGAATTGTACAGACTAATCAAGACTAACTGCATAACTATTAATGCACGTGCTGATCGGAAGTGGAACGGAAATGAAATTGACAGAAGTTGAATCTTGATTTATTTTCTGCTATACATTCTGAACGTCATCAATGTACATCTTCAGTACATTTGAATATTCAGTAAACATTTATGGAATATGTAAACAATATGTTCCTATATTCCTACTGTTGATTTTGACATATTCTGGGCAGGTTTATAGAATATTTTTTATAAACAAGGAAATTCTACAGACATATATAAATGATTTCTTCGAGAATATTCTCGTAAAAATATATTTGATGCAACATAGAATATTCATACAATATTGTGTGTTATCTGGGATATAGTATTATATGTATATTTTTCATTTATTATTTTGTCATATTTAGTTCATATTTATTTGACACCTTGTATACGCCTATGTCTTCTCGAACATTATATTGCAGCCTTGCGACGAAATTTCAGTCGAGGAAACAAGCGCAAGCATCGTTTGTTTACAAACCATCCGATCACACATACACATACCACACGTCACTGTAGTGAGTTACCACTACAAACAAATGCGTACACACGGACCTACGCGGCGTAGGCTACGCCGATCATTGAGTAAAAAGAAACAGGAGGAAGCGCTTGGTCTTAAAAGTGCGGACGGAAATGACTATATAAAGTGGTCGCTCAAGATGGCCGCTCAAGGGCGCCAATATTGAATGACTTGTTATGTTTAATTAGGAAATAATGTACAATTAAAAGAAAATAACTAAAATATGTAACAATAATACCAAATTTTAATGGCGTTTTTCATTGGGATTGCACTCGTGCAGTATTTCCATAAGAGCAATGTTAAAATCTAAAATCTAAATTTATATTAAATCCTTTATTTCTTTTATTAAGTCCTTACAAAAATTTATCCATGCATTTCTTTGATCCGGATTTTTCGGAAACCTGTTTGTGAGTGAAAATTATTTAGTAATTATTGTGAATCTACAATTTCACAATACTATACATATGATTATAATCTCCAAAATAAAAATCTCATTATTGTTGATAATACTAACCGATGAAACGTTATTCCATGATTTCGAGCTGCTGCTATTATGCCACAAAGCTCTACAGTATACCATTTTGATCGTTTATTTCCATACACTGTTGCATAAAAGACTATACACTGCATATTAATGTGTACGGCGTACGGTATGCCGCTTGCCGCTATGCTCGAGCATTCTCTCTCACTTTCAAAAAGTGGTCGCTCAAGATGGCTGCCATGACGTAATCCGTCCGCGGATTTACCTAGTCCTGGCTAGTATATGCTCCCTCCTGTTTCTTTTTACTCAATGACGCCGATAATGGTTGCGTTCCGAAATTCACTGCCAGTACTGAAAATCTACAGTTTACGTAACGTATATTGTAGATTTTCAGTACTGGCAGTGAATTTCGGAACACAGCCAATGTCATTTCATTTTTAATACCATCGAAATGATGGCTCTTTCGCGTCGGAGTTCGGCTGCCACTCCAGCATTACTTCAAGAAATTTTCAAAAATTCCAATTATGGTGCATGTAATTTCTTGAATCATTTTTATAGTATTCTTTTTTGAATTCCTAAAGAATTACAATTTAAAAAAAAAAAAATACTTTGCGAATTTACTATGCTATCTGGATTTATGTCTATGCGTGGGCTGAATACAATTAACACAGCCTGAACAAAAAATTATTAAAAATCGATTCGGCGTGTTAAAAAAATTCTAAAATAAATTGAAATACAAATAAAACTTAAGCTTTATTTAAAACCCTAACAGCACATGTAGATACTGAGAACAATCTGAGAATATCGCAAAAGTATAATTGTAATATTCTCAGAACATTCTCAAATGTACTGCGATGTACGTAGTACGTTCTAGAAATCATCGTATGTCCGCGGTACCATCTTCCATAGAATTTCGCAGGAAGGTCTATAGTTTAAAGACAGTATCAAGATAGGATAAAAATGGGAATGTTGCAGTAGATCACATATACATGCACACATTTACACAGCCAAGCGCTGAAACGCGCGCGCGTTCATATATTGTATAGGATAATTTAGATTAGGTTAATTAATCAGTCAATTTCTTATTAATTGATATTTGTATTTCAAAATTACAACCGTAAGCGTAAAAATATTTACATAAAACTTACAATATAAAATAAAGTTCTAGAAGCCTAAGCTAGAGAACTTCAAAGGAACGATACTGCGAACTGAAAACAGTTTTATGTTAAATCATCTTTTTAAGACATTGTTTAAAAAATAATTAAGAAAATATATTGTATATTTAACCAAAGAGGTGAGAGGCAATTATAATGCAAGTTTACGAACATAACCTTAAAATATTTTAAGCAAAATAATTTAACAAATACATAAAAAATAATAAAAATATTACAAAAATTATATACAAACACTATCTAGCTCTTACACTTTATTCACTATTTGGTGAAATAAAACTTAAAGGAAAAAAGAATTACCTTCGATATCAGTAAAACCTCGGATACGTGGTGTTGCGTGGTGTCACTTGATGCCGGGCAAGCGGGAAAAGGAATTACGTATGTAAATGGCGCAGGTTAGTGCTGGTCAAGATCTATAGAGAGAAGGTTACCTCACGCGCAAAGAGGGATGAGCGACAAGAGGGGCAAATGCTGAGCGGGGCGAGCGGCAAGAAAGGCAATGATGATTTTATTGGCAAACAGAAGCTATCTCAGACAGCTACTGTTTGTCGATGAGATCATCATGCTCTCCCCTTCCTTCATCGCCCCTCGCCACCAAGCTGTTTCTAGCTCCCCCCTTACTTCATCATCCCTCGCCCACAACCGGTTTTCCTGAGGTAACCTTCTCTCTATAAATCTTGAGTGCTGGTCTCGTCAAACCTGAGATTATACGCGCGCGATAGAAGTGCGTACGTATCACTTCCGTACGTTTGAGTCAAACCTGAGATTATACGTGTGCGAATAATACTGCAAAAGATATTATAGGATTGATCTCAGTATTTAACGGATAATCACAGTAGAATGAGTATGAAAATGGGATGATACGCAGAATATCGTGTGCTATTAGAGAACTTACCTTTCACGAAATTTTTTCGACGTCTGATTCGTGACAAGCAACAAGTTAGTTTTTTATTTAATATTATACTTGATAAACGACAAAATCTTTTGCATACCATACTAATTTGAAATAAAGTATATACATCACACAAATCGAAAATTATTAACAGTATTGGCCGGAGCACAGACTTTTGCATAAAGCATAACGCATAAGCATAAGGAAATTGATTGGTCCATTTCCTTATGCATTTGCTTATGCTTATATATAGACCAATCAATTTCCTTATGCTTATGCGTTATGCTTTATGTAAAAGCTTGTGCTCTCGGCTTATCTCATCTGGTGTATGCAATGAGTGAAAAAGACATATTTATCTTAATTGAGCGTTACACGTGTGAATATGGATATAACAGTATAGCCGGTATGTTCACCCCACTGAACACTTGGACTAAGGCACTATAAACGTGAGTATTCTCGTCTGCGCCATTTTTATCCCCCACTCCTTGCCCTCTCGCCCCTTTGTCGCTGAGCTGAGAAGTTTATGATGATTAGAAGTTATGATGATTAGGTTATTGGCCGGAGCACAGACTTTTGCATAAAGCATAACGCATAAGCATAAGGAAATTGATTGGTCCATTTCCTTATGCATTTGCTTATGCTTATATATAGACCAATCAATTTCCTTATGCTTATGCGTTATGCTTTATGTAAAAGCTTGTGCTCTCGGCTTATGTCTTCTAAGCTGCTCAAATCAAACTTTGTAGCTCCGTTAGAACAAGAAGGGAATGGGATAAAAATGACGCAGACGAGAATACCTGTATCTTTAGTGCTCTACTTGAACAAGAGTAGTCAGGGCATCGATCATGTAATTTTTTCCTAAGAGCGGAAACTAAGGCACTAGATATGTAGGTATTCTCATCCGCCATTTTGGTTCCTACTAGATGGAGAATTATAGCGTATATAGTATAGTATAGCGTACATGTGTAACACGTCAATTATTAAAAATGATTCAGGACTTTTTTCGACTCATTTTTTGGCAAGGAATAACGCTATGTACTTAGTGGGCAGTCTTTAAGTGTCACCCTGTATACGCTATAATTCTCCATCTAATAGGAACCAAAATGGCGAATAAGAATACCTACATATCTAGTGCCTTACGGAAACGTAAAAAATGAAAACTTTTAGGGTGACGTCCCATGGCACGTATTTTTCGCGTATCACGTAACCCGCGTAACCAATCAGTAGCATAGTATAAATGAAATGATGTTTCGTTATGCTTATATGAAGCTTTTGATTGGTTACGCTTACGCGATACGCGTTCTGCGAAAAATACATGCCATGGGACGTCACCCTTATGTAAATTCGACAATTCTATTCGTCGAATTTACATGAAATTTTCACTTTTCACATTTCCGCTCCTAGGAAAAAATGAAAACTTTTATGTAAATTCAACAATTCTATTCGTCGAATTCATGTGAAAATTTTCACTGAGCAAATTTACTAGGTTGTTGACCAATAAGATTATATGTTTTATGGAGGATTCACACTGCGTCCGATGTCCGACATACGACATCCGATATCCAATAATAGAGCTTGTTTTCTAGACGATAAAATATTTCTAGCTAGAATTTCTAGAAAACAAGCTCTATTATTGGAAATCGGACGTCGTACGTCGGACATCGGACGCAGTATGAATCCTCCATTAGTAAATTTGCTCACTTTTTTAATTTTTAATACATTGCATGATACACAATCGATGTTCAGGCAGCATGAAAGCGAGTAAAGCCGAGAGCACAAGCTTTTACATAAAGCATAACGCATAAGCATAAGGAAATTGATTGGTCTATATATAAGCATAAGCAAATGCATAAGGAAATGGACCAATCAATTTCCTTATGCTTATGCGTTATGCTTTATGCAAAAGTCTGTGCTCCGGCCATAAAGGTGCAGTCCCATTGAGCACGGATTGGAATGACGGATCGGATTTCTCACCAGAATTCTAGTAAATTTTTGATCCTGCTATTTCTTCCGATCGGAACGCGTATTTTTGTCTGTTTAGAACCAAGATCTATAGAGAGAAGGTTACCTCAAGAAAACCGGTTGTGAGCGAGGGACGATGAAGTAAGGAGGGAGCTAGAAACAGCTTGAAGGCGAGGGGCGATGAAGGAAGGGGAAAGCATGATGATCTCATCGACAAACAGTAGCTGTCTGAGATAGCTTCTGTTTGCCGATGAAATCATCATTGCCCCTCTTGCCGCTCGCCCCGCTCAGCATTTGCGCCTCTTGCCGCTCGTCCCTCTTTGCGCGTGAGGTAACCTTCTCTCTATAGATTTTGGTTTAGAACATCCGGAACTGTCCGGAACGATGTTAGTGTTAGTAACAAGCCAAAATAAGTGCCAAATATGACTAATAAAACTGTTTTTTATCCATCTCTGAATTTAGGATATTTTTAGTCGCATTGAGGTTAAAACTGTCTAATATAAAACTGTCTGTTACAAAATATACAAGGTGTCCCAGACTTACCGTATCACCCATTAATGGCACATTGCTGAGGTCATTTGGAGACGAAAATCTTAATACCAAAATGTCGAGGCTACTATAGTATTTGAATGGGAAAGGCTTAAAGTTTACCAATCAGCTTGTCAGAATTTCGCGCGCTCAGGGACATCGCATCTCGAAAGGACCCTTGCACAATACTTTATGTAGCAGATCATACTTCGTATCAATAGTATTGATTTTCTCTTATGACATGAGAAACGTCATTTGTCAATGGCACGACTGCTTTGACAGTTCGACGCGCATCGTGTTTTAATACAATTTAGAAATTATTATCGTTAGTAAATTCGTCAGTATTGCAAACAATGTAAATAAAGTAAATAAAGTGAATAATAGCTGAGTGAAGTGAATAAAACGTATTGAATAAAGTGTTGTGCAAGGGTCCTTTCGAGATGCGATGTCCTTGAGCGCGCGAAATTCTGACAAGCTGATTGGTAAACTTTAAGCTTTTCCCATTCAAATACCATAGTAGCCTCGACATTTTAGTATTAAGATTTTCGTCTCCAAATGACCTCAGGAATCTGCCATTAATGGGTGATACGGTAAGTCTGGGACACCCTGTAGTTTACGTTTCTTGACACATGTGTCCGTTCCGTTCCGTAAAAAATTTCTCTACCAGTCCTATGTAGCAAAAACGGAACGGAAATATAGTTACAAAATATATTTCACTCTAATAATTCAGTATTTTTAAGTACTCATAGGGTGCATTTGTTTATGCAGCGGTTAGCGCATCCACTGCGTTTAAGGTCATCACACACAAATAGCGTTTTCGATTATACAGGATTTGAACGACCCAAGATTGGTTAATGACGTCATTGCAACCTCTCCACCAATGAAAGACTTGCATTTATAGTAAAATAGTGATTGATCAACCCTATAGCGTTTTCGATTATACAGGATTTGAACGACCCAGGGTTGGTTAATGACGTCATTGCAACCTCTCCACCAATGAAAGACTTGCATTTATAGTAAAATAGTGATTGATCAACCCTGGGTCGTTCAAATCCTGTATAATCGAAAACGCTACTAGATCGTTCAAACCCCGTTTATTCGAAAACGCTAAAAATGACATAACTACATATCCATAGCATAAGACCGTCTCGACCAATGAACATCTAGCATAAAGGCGCCATATTGATTTACATAGCATGCTCATTGGTCGAGACGGTCTTATGCTATGCATATGCAGTTATGTCATTTTGTGTGTGATGGCCTTAAACGCAGTGGATGCGCTAACCGCTGAATAAACGAATGCACCCATAGCAATGTAATTTGCAAGAAAATTGCAGAAATTATGTATATAATTGCTTCAACCATATTTAAATAACGAAATATTAACGTAATTAAGTACATTTACTTGTGGTCGAGGCGACATTCCGTTCCGTTTTTGCTACATGGGACTGGTAGAGAAATTTTTTATGGAACGGAACGTGAACGGAACACTCAATTCTAGTGAGAAATCCGATCCGTCATTCCAATCCGTGCTCAATGGGACTCATTGAGTAAAAAGAAATAGGAGGGAGCGTTTGGTCTTAAAAGTGCGGACGGAAGTGACTATATAAAGTGGTCGCTCAAGATGGCCGCTCAAGGGCGCCAATATTGAATGACTTGTTATGTTTAATTAGGAAATAATGTACAATTAAAAAAAAATAACTATAATATGCAACAATAATACCAAATTTTAATGGCGTTTTTCATTGGGATTGCACTCGTGCAGTATTTCCATAAGAGCAATGTTAAAATCTAAAATCTAAATTTATATTAAATCCTTCGTCCTTACAAAAATTTATCCATGCATTTCTTTGATCCGGATTTTTCGGAAACCTGTTTGTGAGTGAAAATTATTTAGTAATTATTGTGAATCTACAATTTCACAATACTATACATATGATTATAATCTCCAAAATAAAAATCTCATTATTGTTGATAATACTAACCGATGAAACGTTATTCCATGATTTCGAGCTGCTGCTGTTATGCCACAAAGCTCTACAGTATACCATTTTGATCGTTTATTTCCATACACTGTTGCATAAAAGACTATACACTGCATATTAATGCGTATGGCGTACGGTATGCCGCTTGCCGCTATGCTCGAGCATTCCCTCTTACTTTCAAAAAGTGGTCGCTCAAGATGGCTGCCATGACGTACATCCGTCCGCGGATTTACCTAGTCCTGGCTAGTATATGCTCCCTCCCGTTTCTTTTTACTCAATGATGGGACTGCACCCTAAGAAGAACGCACTCTATGCTCACTGTTCAGTGTACAGTGTCTACACTAGTACAGTCAGTGCAGTTAAAAAGTACATACGTAACAAACCTTATATAATAGTGGTTGTAAAAATTTTATTCTTGCTGCTTTAATTTTTGTAGATTACTGTGAAATCGTAAAAATGTCTGTTAGCAGAATAATTGTGAGTAAATATTATAATATTAAAATATCCTAAGGTAACTGTAGTATTAAAATCCTCCAGTCTTTGCAATATATGATTGAATTATATGAATGTATTTATTGTTTGTATTGATATTTTACTTACTCTGATTATTTGTCATTGATATGAATAACTTTTATTTTAGGCACGATCTTTTTCCTCGTCGGTTATCACGCAGCAACTGGTGAAGGTATTTAATTTTTGCAATTGACAAGTGATTGTATATATCTGTGCAATGTCTCTGCTCTGATATCCTATTGATTCTGACAAATCTTCTGCATTGTATTGCACACTATAAACTATATTTATTTTTACAATATTTCTTAATACTTGTAAATTAAACAATCATTTATTCATATTAATTATTTCCATGTATCAATATAGCCTCCAATTCAAGTTTTTGGGTTAGAAGGCAGATATGCAACAGCTCTTTTTTCAGCTGCATCAAAACAGAAAGCTTTGGATGCAGTGGAAAAGGATTTGGTCACCTTTCAGGTATGATAAGTATATAAATAGAAAATTGCATTGACACATCAAGCATTTATTTTATCTTCTAATGTTAATTTACGATTGTGTCTTTAGGGTCTCTTGAAAACAGATGCTAAATTAGCAGATTTTGTAAAGGATCCATCAATAAAACGGAAAGATAAAGCAGAAGCTTTTAAAACTATTGGATCTAAAGTCAGCATGAATCCAGCTACTGCAAATCTGTTGACATTACTTGCAGAAAACGGTCGATTGACAAAAATCAATCAAGTCATCAATTTATACAAATTAATTATGGCTGCTAATAGAGGAGAGGTAGTATGTGAAGTTGTTACTGCAAAACCACTTGATGCGGATACAAAGAGTAAACTTGAATCAGCTTTGAAGGGTTTTTTGAAAAAAGGTCAAACAATCTTGCTCACTACGAAAGTAGATCCTTCCATTATTGGTGGAATGTTAGTATCAATAGGCGATAAATATGTAGACATGAGTGTTGCTAGCAAAGTTAAAAGATATACTGACCTTATTCAAGCTGCAGCATAATAAAGTTCTGCAATATGAAGTAATGAAATAAATAACTCACATAGACATATTTAAATATCATGTAAAATGTTGAACAATAAATAAAATTATATAATTAATTAAATGGTATGATTTAAATACAATTGTTTTTTGTATTGTATAATTTACTGACAGGAAAATATAACTGCAATCCAACTTTGAATTGTGATTTTATTTTTTACAATTGATAAAGCATATAGTTATTTTATGCAGTTACACAAGTGATTTGTTACTCATTATTAACATAATTTGTATTTAATTTTTCATGTTTTAGTATACTTATAATGCATGATAAAGCGATGCACTTGAAATTTTACACAATGTAGACTTGTCGTATATTATATATTATTTTTGCTCTTTTAATCTCTCCTATCTACAAACAGAAATTTATACAAACTAGAAATAAACAGTTATATTTAAAATAGGTTGATTATAGTGCAAAAACATACAGTTAAGCCTAGTATCAAGGTCACTGTTAGTCATCTGATAAATTTATAATACAAGAATAATATCAATGATTACACAAAAACTTGCACAAAAACTTTTGGTTAAAAATTTACAAGATAAGAATGGGTAGTATATGTCGGAATGTTTCATAAGTATAGAACATTATGTAAAAATATTATTTGACTGTGCAAAATGTTGAATATAACATTATACACCTGAGAATTGCATTATGCGCAGATTTTCCAAAATAAAATAATTGTGTGTATGTGTCATATCTCATGCTAAGTGAAAACTTAGACAATATTTAATTAGATTAAATAACACAACAACGTGATTATATTCTATAAAATATTCAATTGGTAAAAGATATTTCTTAATTATAAACATATTAATAACATTAATTGTTATGCTAAAATTGAGACAATGACTAGTATTACCTTTAAATGTGAATAATTTTACGCGACATACAATTTTATCTGCTAATGAGAATCATTCCAATTGCATATTTTCCTAGATAAAATGCGTATTATTTCATAATTATTCATTTCAATATGTCTGATACTGTGTTCGTAATATTCCAAGTCGTGAAATATTTCACACACAAACAATATTTTTATCTTATTCAATAATTTATACATTTGATAGTAGAAATTTAATCCTTTCACCACCAATATATAGAAAAAAAGTGATTGATAGTGAAAGAGTTAATGAAGTCACTGTCGTGCATATCACGTAATTGTCTATTATTTCTGAAAAATAATATACTGATCGGCATATATACAAGAAGTGAGACAACTTCAGCATACAATTTCTCTCTTAAAATATTGAGACCGATGGTATATCATCTTTGACTAAAACCCAATCTTCCTCTTCCTCGAGAATAGCGGACGTAGCAATTTCTTTTGCCAAAGCTGTAGGCACAAGATATTCTAATATTCATAGCTGATCGTGTTGCATAAAACTATACGCGTTTTTCATAATTAATTACCTACCGTTAAATTGGTGTTCCAATCTCTCGCGATCCATCGGTGGCACTTGTCGAACGTCAACAAAATTATTACCAGCTGATGAAGGATCGTCCAATTTACTTTGCAAAAGAGTTTTTCTGCATTCTCCGAGATCTTCCAACCGTTTCAGTTCGGTACGATAACTGACATCTTCCTCTCCCGACTCGGTTTCTGTATGATCGCTCTGTTCGATATTCTCGTTCTCCTCGTTTGCATCCAACTCTCCAGCTATTGTATCATTGGAATGTACATTGCAACTGATGCACGCTGTGATATCTACATGATTGGATATATTCGAGTCATCTTCCTCGATTCGACTACTCGTCATATACTTAGACAAATCAAAGTCAAGAACATCTGCTAGCAGTTTCTCCTTGTTCTCCACATCCCGTTGAATTGTTTCTAAATCTCGATCCAACTTTAATATAAAGTCATCATCGAAACTCAATTGCATCAAAGAAGAATGAGTTGTCGTTGTTTTATTGGCATTTATGTGATCAGCGCCTAAGCTGCTCGACAAACGGTCAGTGTTGCTGAACAGTGAGATAACATTTTCGTTTTCATTTGTTTTATTCCGTGATTTCTTCTGTTTTCTTTCGGGTGTGAAAACAACGTCCTCAAATTCTTGCTGGCCAATTTTTTGAAATATCTCACGGCGATCATTATTTTTTGCATCTTCCGAATTTCGTCTAGTATCGTTATGTTCTGGTATTTTGTTTATATCCGTGATGAGCGGAGTGTTTAATTCTATCGGAATTATTGGTGGTATTTCCACAGCTTCTTCCGCGTTCGCAATTACATTGGCGTCGGTGCCAACAGCAACAGTCGGTACAATCCTGCAATATAAGTCGTTATTTTTACATATCGATTAATTTTAATTAGAATTTTAACTAGAATTTTTTTTTCAAATATTAAAAAAATTATTTTTTTTGCTTACCCTACAGATTGAATAATGTTGGTCGGATTAATTTTGGGAAAAGGAATAGCTGGTACTATACTGCTTTCTTTTAATTTCGATGTTAATTCTAGTATGCCATTAGCAACAGGTTTACTATATTCAGCAAATGATGATAGAGGATCTAGTGTATTTTTTGTGTTTCCTATAAACAGATTCAGATAATTCATCATTAACTTTTTATTTAATTAAATCTTAGAAATACAATAATTATACTCACCCAATGTAAGAATGTTACTTTCAGGATAATAGGCAATACGCAAAATATTTCTTTCTCCTTCTAATATAAATATTTCGTCTTTAGTACAAGCCACATCAGTAACGCGGCGTAGATCATTTATAATCGATGTTATTGCAATAGTGTTTGGATTTACTACATAAACTACATCATCACAGTACGTCACTAACAAATCATCACAAAATGGCAATATGATGCCGAACGAAGGTTCACCGCGATTTTTTCTCGAACCTTCGGGTGCGGGATTTAATAACGCCACTTCCGTATGACTCGATCTAACTGCATCCTTTTTTAGAAAATATTCATATTATATTCAATTTAATAAATGAAAAAGATTATCAATGATCACATTAATTGTTACATGTTACCTTCATACCTTAAATATAAGTGTTTTCAGTACAGTCCCAACCTTATCAGCTTGCCATAGGCGCAATCCTGGTCTACTTGCATAAATTATGGGTTCTTGTACATAATTTTGACGAGAACCAAATACAGCACCTAGCTTACCTAATCTAAAGCACCGACACGTTATTTTATATTTCATTAATGTTTATGCCGTAATAATACTTAAAAATACTAACGTTTTACGTTCTTTCTGGCCAACTTGTGTTACCTTCCCATTTTCATTTCTGTTCACCAAAATTGTACGTAATGTAGTTGAAACCAACAATAAACCTTGTTGATAGCTTAATTGCACTACAGAATATTTTTCATTCAATAATTTTGATGATTTAGATAAATGCTACAAAAGATTAATACAAAATGTTTATGCCTATTGAAGGAGGGAAAAATGCATCAATAGATTTTTAATAATACTACTTACCATATAAAAATCAATCTCTGTTAAGACCACTAGACCATTTTTATCTCCGCTAAATAATTTCATACCATTCTTAGACCATTCTACTGCTGTCACTGTGGCATTATGTAAACCGCTTATACTGTACCTTTCCACCTAAAATAATAACAGCTATTGTAAAAGTATTGATTTTGTGTAACAAGAGTCTGTATCTCTATAGTTTACCTGTTTTTTCTGTTTTGGTTTTAAACTATCCGGCAATGAGTCTGGTGGATTTTTAGGAATTTGAAAGACTGTAACAACACCATGTTCATTGCCAGCGGCAACCATATAATCAACTGTAGATATTATTTGTACACTTGTGATTTTGGAGTTTACATTCTGTAATGAAAAGAAAAGCATTATTTTATCAAATTAATTAAAAAATTTTTTGCAGAGAAATATGCCTGAAAAATTTTGCAACTACCTCGCAACGCAACCTTTGAAGATCCTGCTTTTCTCTGTTGAACCAGTAGATAAGCCCATGATTAGTTCCAATGGCTATAAATTCAGTCAAGGCAGCAACGCAGGTGAAACTGATATCTTGTGTAAAAATACCATTTTGTATTTTGGCAGGTATTTGTTGCAAGAGGACAGCAAGTGGTGCCCATTCCCTTAATGGTCCACCATCTTCGCACATTGGCGTAGTCATTGTTACAACTGCATCATAATAACGTTGTCATTGTAAAAATAAATTGTACGAACAAATTGTATAAAAGATTATAATATATAAAAAGTTACATATATATAACATTTAAAAATCTTTAATATACAAAAAGCGTTATGATTTAATCTTTAAGCAAATATTTAATACCATGTTATTGCAAATAATTATAAACATTTTTACATTAAATAAGTTATTTTAATACAGAAAATACCTTTGCTTCAAGGCAAGTAACAGAAAAACAAAGATGAGCCAGTTAAACGTTTTTCACTATCTTCTTCCTTTTCCTTTTTAACACTGCATGAAATTCTCATTGCGGCTAAGCATTTACGGCTGCGATGTACATACAGCATTGCATAATGCTGCGAATACATACGTGCCTATCGACATTTGCGATGGAGCGAATGCGAAAAACACACGCGCCCTCCATTCGAATTCTTTGCCGTCTTGTGTATTATGACCGGTATGTATTAGTTACGTGGTGGTTACAGCTGCACCTGAAGCGCTTACAGATTGTTCGCAGGTTTCTATTGACTACGTCTACAGTTGTTTATGCACTTGCAACACGTCAATAAACTTTGCGATAATATTATCAGGAAAAACTTCACTTCAACGTGTATCAACACAAATAATAAAAAAAAAATAGGTGATCATGCAGTGATTCCAAGTGGAAGGATACGTTAACGTATATATCTAGACAGCATTAAATAGAGATTTTTCCTGTAATAATATTTTTGTAAAATTTGCAGTAAACTCTATGGCTTAGTTTACACCGATTATTTAGTACGCGTACCAAGTACTAAATCAGCTTCTTTGATTGGTGTAGATTTTACACTAAACGATTTATACCTATCGCAGAAGCAGATTTAGTATTTGGTATGCGTACTAAACAATCGGTGTAAACTAAGCCTATGGCTGAAGGATTGACAAGAGTGAAACTAGCACCTCTGTCGGAATAGAAGTAAAACACGGAAAAATAATTCCAATATTTCAGACACAATTACAAGAAAAACGCATAATAATTATGATCTTCATATTCAGGAGAAGTATACCGAACGACGTACAGAGTGCTTTTTTTGGAAAAATCGCAAAAAAAATTTCTTCTGTAAAAACGTGCACTTTAATTTTTTATAAAATTTTGAGAACTAGATTACACAAAATCGGATTCTATATGTCGCTATATAATTATGGTTGTTTTCCAGCAAAGGACACAAGTTGACACCAGAGAGAAGTCTGAGAGACCACGGCCAGGTTTTACGTGATCCGCGAAAGCGATACGCCACCTGTGGACTTAAAATCTGCACATTAGAACTACGTAGCTATGTGCACAATTTTTGGTTTCGTTCCGTGCTATGTCCACGAAGGATCGATAATATAGAGTAATGTGCACATTGATGTATAATATACATGTATAATATACATCAATGTGCACATTACTCTGTATTATCGATCCTTCGTGGACATAGCACGGAACGAAACCAAAAATCGTGCACATGGCTACGTAGTTCCAATGTGCAGATTTTAAGTCCACAGGTGGCGTATCGCTTTCGCGGATCATGTAAAACCACGGACTAATGGCTGGTTTATGCTTCGGTCTTAGGCCGGCGTCACATAGAACCCGTAATCCGTAATCCGCACCGAAAGTCCGCAAAAGTTACTAGGGATTGCGTCCGTAACGTTACGTGTGTTTTATCTCCTTGTGTCCCATGGAGCCGTAATTCCATGAAATTTCCGTAAAAGTTACTAAAAGTTACTAGTTATTACTAGTAATGCTTTTTTTAATTTTATTTATTTAACTAAATTTGACGATTTAATTAAAATTTTTGTTAAAATTATAATATATTCTGTAGTTTTCTTATGAATAAAATACAAATAAACAATTATAATCTGTTAAATAAAAAATAGTAATACCGTTACGTGTGTATTTACGGCTCCATGGGACACAAGGAGAAAAAACACACGTAACGTTACGGACGCAATCCCTAGTAACTTTTGCGGACTTCCGGTGCGGATTACGGATTACGGGTTCTATGTGACGCCGGCCTTAATCTTATAGCGTTTTCGATTATACAGGATTTGAACGACCCAGGGTTGATCAATCACTATTTTACTATAAATGCAAGTCTTTCATTGGTGGAGAGGTTGCAATGACGTCATTAACCAACCCTGGGTCGTTCAAATCCTGTATAATCGAAAACGCTATTAATCTTATAGCGTTTTCGATTATACAGGATTTGAACGACCCAGGGTTGGTTAATGACGTCATTGCAACCTCTCCACCAATGAAAGACTTGCATTTATAGTAAAATAGTGATTGATCAACCCTGGGTCGTTCAAATCCTGTATAATCGAAAACGCTATTAGTCTTATAGCGTTTTCGAGTAAACGGGGTTTGAACGACCCAAGATTGGTTAATGACGTCATTGCAACCTCTCCACCAATGAAAGACTTGCATTTATAGTAAAATAGTGATTGATCAACCCTAGATCGTTCAAACCCCGTTTATTCGAAAACGCTATTAATCTTGGAAAGATCCCATCTTTTAACTTTAGTCCCTAATGTCCTAAGGCCGGGCCAATGAGGTAAGTCTGACGTCCGACGCAGCACGAAACCGCGCGAAATAATGGTTTTCGATTCTTGTAAAATACAAAAATGAGTGATGCTGATTTAATTGAATGTGTCCAACAATTCGATGTTGTTTGGAATAAAAAAAATCCAAATTATAAAAATAAATTAATGGTTAGGTTTTGTTACATTTGCACATGCGTAGTCCGAATTTCCAGGGAAGCATAAACGAGTCCTTAAGATTAAGTTAAGACTAAGGGCGGTATTCATAGTCCGTTCTTATATTTAAAATCGTCTTAAGCACGGACTTATATTCGCTCTCTTCGTCACACATAGATTGTGTCTGACGAAGAGAGCGAATATAAGTTCGTTCTGGGCTTGTTCGTTTTAGCTGCACTGGGGCAGCTCTGGGTCTGCTCTAAACAAGATAATACAGGACAAACTATTTATCTGTCCTGTATTATCCTGTGTAGAGCAGACCCAGAGCAGCCCCAGTGTAGCTAAAACGAACAAGCCCTCTTAAGACGATCTTGAATATAAGAACGGACTATGAATACCGCCCTAAGACTAAGATTAAGATTAAGATCGAAGCATAAACCAGCCATGGGATCTTTCCAAGATTAAGATTAAGACTAATAGCGTTTTCGATTATACAGGATTTGAACGACCCAGGGTTGGTTAATGACGTCATTGCAACCTCTCCACCAATGAAAGACTTGCATTTATAGTAAAATAGTGATTGATCAACCCTGGGTCGTTCAAATCCTGTATAATCGAAAACGCTATAAGATTAAGACTAGGGAAGTATAAACGCCCTTATGGCATTCTACGTTATCAACTCTTAATATTAAGATTAAGACCGAAGCATAAACCGGCCATAAGGAATAGAGGGACTGAGTCTAAAGTCCTAGTTTAGGCGAGAGGGGATGGTAACTCACAAGATCTATAGAGAGAAGGTTACCTCATGCGCAAAGAGGGACGAGGGGCAAGAGGGGCTAATGCTGTGCGGGGCGAGCGGCAAGAGGGGCAAATGCTGAGCGGAGCGAGCGGCAAGAGGGGCAATGATGATCTCATCGTCAAACAGTAGCTGTCTCTCTCGCACGCTTTAGTGTTTTTTCTCTCGCTCCTTTAATATAGAAATGCTTTGAGTTTTTATCGAAAAAATACTTTTATTTTGTAAAATATTGATAGCACTGGAAATTGCATAATAAAAATTGAAAAGTAAATTAGAAAGGCGCTATAAATTACATATATTGCAAATTATAGCGGTAGATATTTAACGTTTATAATGTTAAATATTGCTGCAACAGATGCATTTGTAATACAAATTGCTTTGTACTCGTATTTAGACTGTAATATCAATGAAAATAAAATATAATTTGGGGATATACACAAAAAACATTATTTGTAAAGTAGTAAAATAAAAGAAAAAATAGTACATATTTAAAAATTATTTTTAAAATAATATTTACTGTTTATATGCATTATTTACAAAAAAAATACTATAAAAAGATTTATTTTTTATATTTAATTGTAAAAACCTCAAAAATTGTCAAGAAATTGTAACTGTGAAATTCATAAATGTAAGTACAATTCTAGGGTAATATAAAAAGCATTATACACAAATTTATTATGATACAAACTTAAATAATGAAATTGTAATATATGTTTCAACATTGTAAATGTGAATATTTATATGATAAAATTTACAAAGTGTTAACAATTTTCAAATATTTACTAATAAAATATTATTGAAATGTTTCTGTTGAAATCTTAAAATAATTCTTTAAAACAAATATGATGGGGTATATATTAGGGATCATTAAATATGCGGCAATATTGTGATTATAAAATTTTATAAGTATCTATAATAATAAAAATACATCTATATATATATGTTGTATTAATCTGTGAATTGCGTTAAATTAATTAATAATTTTTTTATATTAATTGGCGACTCTTCTTTGATTATCTTTATCTTTCCTCTTATCACCTACGTGCTTGTGATTTTTTTTGGCAATATTATAAAATTTAATGCGTACAGAGTTAGAAACAGTTAGAAAAGGAAGAACTTTGAAAGAGAGAGACAGCTACTGTTTGTCGATGAGATCATCATGCACTCCCCTTCCTTCGTCGCCCCTCGCCTACAAGCTGTTTCTAGCTCCCCCTTACTTCGTCGCCCCTCGCCGTCAAGCTGTTTCTAGCTCCCCCCTTACTTCATCGTCCCTCGTCCACAACCGGTTTGCCTGAGGTAACCTTCTCTCTATAGATCTTGGGTAACTCAAGCGTGCGGGGGGGACTGCTTTCCGCCATATTGATGTAGCGATTCTTACACAGAGATTCTGTGTCTGTGACATGGTTACACTCGTGTAGTGGTGCCACTAGACATAACGAGTGACAAGCATAAAGAGATTAGGCGATTTTATTATTGTTGTATTATAAATTTTATAAAATACTTTAACTTTTATTACTCTGAGGCTCTGCATACAGTAGACAAAATATTAGAAATAGCAATAAACATTTAATATTAAAAAGAAAAATTATTTTACATCTAACAAGAGAATAAAATATATTAATTAGTTCCAATTCTTATTTCTTAATTTATGCATTAATTTTTTCTATTCTTTTTATTTTTAAAATAAATAATTCCAATTTTTTATTTCTAATATTTAATAATTATTCCTATTTCTATTTCCTATTTTGTTTATTGTGCGCAGGATCTGACTTTCATTTCTCACATATACGCAAATAGTGAGTTCTATGTGTGGTGATTACTAAACGAATATGGCGGCCCCCCCCCCCGCCGCAAACGTGCTCCCCCGGTACAGCTTGTGCACATTCCCTCTATTCCTTATAGCGTTTTCGAATAAACGGGGTTTGAACGATCTAGGGTTGATCAATCACTATTTTACTATAAATGCAAGTCTTTCATTGGTGGAGAGGTTGCAATGACGTCATTAACCAATCTTGGGTCGTTCAAACCCCGTTTACTCGAAAACGCTATTAGGCTGCGTACGGGGAGCGCGTTATTAGCGCTATTTGCATCTTTTATCTTTGTTTTATGTCTAATGAGCGATAAAGATAGAAGACGCAAATAGCGCTAATAGCGCGCTCCCCGAACGCAGCCTTAGTCCGTGTGTAAAACCATGGACATAGGAATATAGGGACGGAGTGTAAGGGGCTGAGCACAATGAAAAGCACAGGCAATAGGAACAGGAAATAACATAAAAGAGAAAGAGAAAAAAGCTATTTCTCTCTATTTCTTTCCTATATTATTCCCTGTTCCTATTGCCTGTGCTTTTCATTGTGCTCAGCCCCTAACGTCGCGAGAGGAAAACCACTGAAGGAAGGGGACGAGGTAAACTGTGCACATTTTTGATTGGCTACTATTTGACGCAAGTGCAGTTCGTCATTATTCGACGCAAAAATATTATGCAATTTGGGCAGATATAATGAGCATTTGAAGTTATATCAAGAAAAAACATTAATTAAAATTGTTATTTTAAATATATTTTGTGAATATAAAAAATGGTGCAGTGTTTTGTACAGTCTTGTAAAAATAGATCCGACTATCAAAATTGGAAACAAAGTAATAGCGGAAATAATGTAAAAATAACATTTCACAGGTATTGAAATTATTTATTCATATTAAAGTTAATATTATATGTTTAAAGTAATATTATATATTTTATTTTAAGAGTATAAATTGTTAAAAATATTGTTTTTTTTTCTTAGTTTTCCCAAAGATCCTAAAACTCGTACATTGTGGTTAGATATTTTGGAAATAAGTTCATCATCTATCCCAAGTACAGCTCGTATTTGCTCTGTCCACTTTGAAGAGAAATTCTTTGACAGAACATGTTTGATAACTCGACTTAGACGAAATGCATTACCTAGTGTATAATAACAACAGCATACGTATAACGATAACCAATCAGATTCAGGCACAGTATCATGGCGGACCCCCCCGCATTTTGGCTTCACTCCCCTCGTCTATCAACCAAGTTTACGCTCCGTCCCTATATTCCTATGTCCATTCGTAAAACCTGGCCGTGGCGCAAGATCTATAGAGAGAAGGTTACCTCAGGAAAACCGGTTGTGGGCGAGGGACGATGAAGTAAGGGGGGAGCTAGAAACAGCTTGGTGGCGAGGGGCGATGAAGGAAGGGGAGAGCATGATGATCTCCATGGTGGAAAGAAACAAGGTGAGTTATTGCGCATAATGGCGGCAAAGAGTTGGGGGACTTGCTTGTCAACCAATCACAGGGGACCCATTTTATGCGCGCAAAATTCAAACGTTCACAGCTGATTAAAAAATCAAAACAGTATTGTAAATAAATAAATACTGCGACTATTACAATTTTTAATGCAACAGGTCGGCATACTGTCTACAAAGATAAAGTCACATAATATTACATATTACACCAAACTCTAAACAAATCTTCATATTATATATTCATTTATTACTTACACGACGGTCACATCGGTCTTTTCCAAATTTAAGAAAACTCTCTGCACGAACACTATATATTTTTTTAAGAGGAACACTGTATACACTTTATATACGTTAATAAAGCATGTCATCAGCCATCAGCCATACTGAATTTTCATGAAATGGGCCCCCTATGATTGGTTGTCCGCTCCTCACTACCTTTAGACTACTGCGCAACCACGAGAATAACTCACCTTGTTTCTTTCCACCATGATGATCTCATCGACAAACAGTAGCTGTCTCTCTCTTTCAAAGTTCTTCCTTTTTTAACTGTTTCTACTCTCTGTCACTCGCTTGCATTTATTCTCCAAAGAACTTATGTACGCATTAAATTTTATAATACTGCCAAAAAAAATTGCAAGCACGTAGGTAATAAGAGGAAAGCTGAAGATAATCAAAGAAGAGTCGCCAATAAATATAAAAAAATTATCAATTAATTTAACGCAATTAACAGATTAATACAACATATATGTATTTTTATTATTATAGATACTTATAAAAATTTTATTATTATACTTGTATACTTATTATATTTATTATACTTAATTTTTATTATAGATACTTATAAAATTTTATAATCACAATGTTGCCGCATATTTAATGATCCCTAATATATACCCCATCATATTTGCTTTAAAGAATTATTTTAAGATTTCAACAGAAACATTTCAATAATATTTCATTAGCAAATATTTGAAAATTGTTAACACTTTGTGAATTTTATCATATAAATATTCACATTTGCAATGTTGAAACATATATTACAATTTTATTATTTAAGTTTGTATCATAATAAATTTGTGTATGATGCTTTTTATATTACCCTAGAATAGTACTTACATTTATGATTTTTAGTTACAATTTCTTGACAATTTTTGAGGTTTTTACAATTAAATATAAAAAATAAATTTCTTTATAGTATTTCTTTTGTAAATAATGCATATAAACAGTAAATATTATTTTAAAAATAATTTTTAAATATGTACTATTTTTTCATTTATTTTACTACTTTACAAATGATGTTTTTTGTATATATCTCCAAATTATATTTTATTTTCATTGATATTACAGTCTAAATACGAGTACAAAACAATTTGTATTACAAATGCATCTGTTGCAGCGATATTTAACATTATAAACGTTAAATATCTAGCGCTATAATTTGCAATATATGTAATTTATAGCGCCTTTCTAATTTACTTTTCAATTATTATTTCGCAATTTTCAGTACTATCAATATTTTACAAAATAAAAGTATTTTTTTGATAAAAACTCAAAGCATTTCTATATTAAAGGAGCGAGAGAGAAAACACTAAAGCGTGCGAGAGAGACAGCTACTGTTTGTCGATGAGATCATCATTGCCCCTCTCGCCGCTCACCCCGCTCAGCATTTGCCCCTCTTGCCGCTCGTCCCTCTTTGCGCGTGAGGTAACCTTCTCTCTGTAGATCTTGGCCGTGGCGTCTCTCAGGGTGTTTACGATAATTCAAGTTCGAGTTAGTTTCACTAGGACCGAAAAATGAGATAGACATAACCATCTAGAACCTTTATGATTCATGACAACTCGACGCTGTCTTGTATTGCTTGAGTTAAATTCATTGAATTTGTTGAGTTTATTGAGCAAATTTTATTGTAATAGAAAAATGTCAACTGCAAATCAATCTATGAAAGAAACAAATAATGTTGGTATGTATGTTGGTATACCTCTTTAATAAATTAATAATAATATAATTAATAATAATAATAAATGACATTTTTCTATTACAATAAAATTTGCTCAATAAACTCAATAAATTCAATGAATATAACTCAAGCAATACAAGGGTGTTTACGATAATTCAAGTTCGAGTTAGTTTCACTAGGATCGACAATAAGATATACATAACAATCTAGAACCTTTATGATTCATGACAACTCGACGCTGTCTTGTATTGCTTGAGTTAAATTCATTGAATTTGTTGAGTTTAATAAATATAATTATATACACATATATATAATTATATCTATTAAAGAGGTATACCAACATACATACCAACATTATTTGTTTCTTTCATAGACTGATTTGCAGTTGACATTTTTTTATTACAATAAAATTTGCTCTATAAACTCAACAAATTCAATTAATTTAACTCAAGCAATACAAGACAGCGTCGAGTTGTCATAAATCATAAAGATTCTAGATGGTTATGTCTATCTCATTTTTCGGTCCTAGTGAAACTAACTCGAACTTGAATTATCGTAAACACCCCAAGACAGCGTCGAGTTGTCATGAATCATAAAGGTTCTAGATGGTTATGTCTATCTCATTTTTTGGCCCTAGTAAAACTAACTCGAATTTGAATTATCGTAAACACCCTCAGGCATCTCTCTGTTGACACAAATCGACACAAGTATCACTCTGTCTTTGTTTGATATTCAATGAGCAACAGAGAGAATAATACTTTTGTGTCGCTTGTGGCCAAGATCTATAGAGAGAAGGTTACCTCAGTAAAACCGGTTGAGGGCGAGGGACGATAAAGTAAGGGGGGAGCTAGAAACAGCTTGAAGACGAGGGGCGATGAAGGAAGGGGAGAGCATGATGATCTCATCGACAAACAGTAGCTGTCTGAGACACAGATGTCTATACTAGTACTAGATCGCTAACTTTAGGCTTTGACGTATGGAAAAACTGAGGCTGGCAAGATTTCCGGTTTCGGCCATGACACCCTACAACAAAATGGCCGCTCAACAACTGCTCAACAACTGCTCAACAACTGCTCAACAACTGCTCGGCATCTTTCAAGAATTTTTACAATATTATCAATTTGTATCACCACGCCGGGTATTACATGTGCATACGCACGTACAGATATACCTTAGAACATATAATACTGGAAGGAGCATAGTTTCTTGAAAGTGTCGGCGAGTAGATTGACAGAGATAGATAGATGATGATCCTAGTTTGTAATGCGCATGACCTTAAGCCTTGTGTCCACGATGCTAGAACTCAATCCGAGATCTCGGTCCGAGTCCTCGAACAATAATATTTATACTTGGTTGAATATAGTTAGCGTTGTAATCGAGTTACGATTCTTTACGATGATTTTCTGATCTATGTTATATTGCCAAGTTGGTTTATAGATATCATCAAGTGATGCACCGCTTGATTTCGAATGTTTTATTTTATTTAGATGGTCCAGATATTGTGATCTTAAATTATTAATTTTTTTTTGCAATTTCAGTTGTTAGTGGTTGTCCTGTTAATTCTTTGTACTGATTACAGATTATCTGTAAAGCTTGATCTCGTTTCATACGATTATGATAATCAACACTTTTTGTAACATATAAACAAGAATGTTGTTGATATAACATTAATAAAATTTTAACATTTTCCTTATTATCCATTTTTTATTATAAAAGAAGTTTTTTCTGAAAATCAATTTTATATATTATTATACTTTTCTTGAAAAATAATATGTATATATAGGTTATAATATATTTCTAATGTCTAATTTAATCTGCATTAAAACTAATAATAACTACTTACGTAAATCTTATTAATTATTAATCTTATTAATTTATTTTATTTAAGAATTATATTTTTCTTATTTTTTCAATTCTATAATTACTTACTAAAATATTATTTATATTGTTCACAGTATCTCGTATCACTATAAGTATCTTATATTTTGTCTTGACAGATAGTAAAAGAAACTAGTAAAATCTAATAACTCTCGCAATAACTCGTACCGAAAAATGGGACACAACGCATTTTTTCGTTTGAGCTTCTTATTCGAGTTTTGCATCCAAATTCAGTGTGTACATGATCCGAGTTCTAGTAATTTTCCCTCAGTCCGAGATCTCGGACCGAGTTCTAGTATCGTGGACACAAGGCTTTAGAACATGTATTATATGTTCTAAGCGCACGCATCTGTTTATATGGAGCATGCGCATTACAAGTTAAGATCATCATCTCTCCATCTTTGTCAATCTAGGATCATTATTTCTCCATTCTTGTCAATCTATTCTCGGACAATCAAATACACGGGGCTAATAGGCCTATGCTCCTTCCAGTATTATATGTTCTAAGAGATATAAGCCGAGAGCACAAGCTTTTACATAAAGCATAACGCATAAGCATAAGGAAATTGATTGGTCTATATATAAGCATAAGCAAATGCATAAGGAAATGGACCAATCAATTTCCTTATGCTTATGCGTTATGCTTTATGCAAAAGTCTGTGCTCCGGCCAATAAGCCGAGAGCACAAGCTTTTACATAAAGCATAACGCATAAGCATAAGGAAATTGATTGGTCTATATATAAGCATAAGCAAATGCATAAGGAAATGGACCAATCAATTTCCTTATGCTTATGCGTTATGCTTTATGTAAAAGTCTGTGCTCCGGCCAATACACATAACACACGCATTGTCGCCATTTTGTTGTAGGGTGTCATGGCCGAAACCGGAAATCCTGCCAACCTCAGCTCTTTTGACGAAGTTAGCGATCTAGTACTAGTATAGACATCTGTGGTTGAGATAGCTTCTATTCGCCGATGCTAATTTTAAATCGAAGCTTCTGGCAATGGAGTTGAAGTCTTTGTAGAAGGATGAAATGTACGGAATAGTAAAAAAAGTCTTAAAGCCATTGTTATCACAGTTATTATTTGAAATATTACCTGTAGAATTAATATCACTAGTCTTTTGGATTAAAAATTTAAGTCTTTTATGTATCGTCGAAAAAATAAAATCAATTGGATAACAATTTTTTAAGAGAATGTTGATAGCCAATGTAAAATTCTTGTTCTCCCCTCCCTTCCTCTCAATTTCTTTACCTTTACTTTAATTTGGCTTAGTTCTAAGAATTAGAAAAAGGTGAAGAGTAAGTTGAACCGAGATTAAAGTTAATCTACGTTGGTGGAATCGGGCATTAGCGGAATGCACCTCATTTGAATGTATTGTCGCCTTCATTTTCATTTACAGCTTTTCAATTTCTACTATAAACAATAACCTATGAAAATGCTGACATTGAAATCGCTAGCGATTTGTCGTCACATAAATATGTAGCGGAAGAAAAGCGACGGATACTTGTCGCTAACGTCATTTTTCCCCCACTTCTCCCAAGTCGCCAGCAATTTTTCGCTGCATGAATCCGCACCTTTAGGTGTTAAAATTAGTTTCCGTTTCTCACAAGTAGATGGTGCTAACTACAGACAAAATGTGGGGACTTGTGACTTAATCCGTGTCCCACTTTCTATAGACGTGTCAGGATAAAGATCGAAGCACTCGTGATCAAGAACAACATTTTTATTGCGTTGACTACAGGACGAAAGTCAAGATTGTAGAAGTGATTGTGTGTTCGCTCGCTTGGTAGTGCCGCGCTCATAGCGTACAAATATGGCGGACATAAATTCCCCACAGAAATAAGTTTTGATGTTTGAAGTTGCTTGTTTTATAAAGGATAAACATTGGTCAATACAATTTAGTGTGCAAAGATTGATTATTGTGTAAACAGAGAGATTTTTTAATCGATGAAGAATGAATCGCAATAAAGTATTTTTTTGACATGTACTTCTCCACTATTTTGACATGAAGAAAACTGCAGCTGAAACCATAGACTTATATAAATAGACCCAGCGTTCTGTGAGAGGAGTTGTCCGCGTCTTCTAAAGGACAGAATGATACGCAGTAAGGTGCTGTCTCCGTCACTTGCTGGTCTGGAGGGGGAACGTCGACAACGTTGAGGGGAACTTAAAAGCGCATAATACGTATCGTACGGTTACCTAGCGTTTTATCTGTTGATCTGTGGTGTATTATAAAAAATAAAATGTCTTATTGCTGCATTTGCAAATCGCATTCTGGCTCTCATGCAGATATTACATTTCATACGTACGTATATAACTTTGAATTGCTGTAGAAATAGTTTATATCTACCTACAATAATGTGTATAACCTATACAATATATGTATAATAGCAATTTGTGCTATAAGACTCGAAGAATCACTTCAACCAATTCCGGCTAATTTGTTTTTCTTTTCCTTCTTATGGATTTCCGTCCTTAGAAGAAAAAGGAAAAGAAACTACCTGGAATTTGGTCAAAGTAATCCTAAAGAAGAGTTGAAGGCACGTTGTTTAAAGACCCACGACACAATTTCCTTCATTTGGAGGATACACTATTAAGAAAAAAAAGATATATATATATATATATATATATATATATATATATATATATATAATAATAGAAACATTTTTTTTAAGCATACCACGGTCAGAAGAATTGCGAGCAAAGTGGATTGCTGTAATCGGAAAACATGTTTCTAATTACAGCAAAGTGTGCAACGATCATTTTAAGCCAAATGATTTTCAGTACAAAACTAATAAATTAGGTCAGATACAAAGACATTTAATAAAAGGAGCAATTCCTACAGTAGAAAAATGCCAGGATTTGCACGATACAAGGTAAATTCATCATAAGCTATTTATGTGATAAAATTGTTGTGATAAAGCTATTTATGAAATAAAATTGTTATCTTTAGAATATTGAAGTTGCCAACAAATGAAAAGTCATCTTTTTGTGAATCGCAATCAGATTCGTACGAACAACAGCCCGGAGTAATTGAAGATGTTCTATCTCCTGTACTTATAAATAATGCTGATAATAGTCAGAATGATTCAATGTCAACAAGGTAAGTCACAACATGTGGTAAGAAAAATATGAAATTTTTAACAACAGCATCATATTAATATTTCTTTTCGTTTTTACAGAAAAAGAAAGCAATCTGTGGACGAAACTGCCACATGCAATAAGATACGAACTGTCAAATTTATTGGAGATCTTTGTCCTGAAGATTTTACTTCGCCCGAATGTTATGAAGTGGTTAAGAAATACCTTAAAAAGCACAACACCCGAGTAAATAGTCTTCAAAAGCAAGTTGGCCGACTAACAAATAAAGTCAAATGCCTTAAAGATTTGCTGTCACAGTTACACAACAAGGGTCTTTTGTCAAGTAATGCCGTCGATACTTTGAAGGTAAGGCTTTCCAACGACTCACTTTTCTCACTATTTTTAGCAAATTCCGACGAAAAAGCAGTTGAAAGATTATGAACACATAAAAAAGTGATTAATTCTTAAACATAGTGAATGATCAGCTCACACAGAAGAAGTTATAAGCCGACTGTGGTACAAAATTAAGAAAAGAAAATTCGGGCTCGTTATTTCCTTCCTCAAACTCAAATCATAAAAAGTACTACGTTTGGAATAAATGTTATATGTTCTGTTTTTTAATTCTGTTGTATGCTTTTGCTATTTAGAAGAATATTTTAATCTTTCTCCGTTTTATGTAGTTTAAGAATTTTTTGAAGTATTGATCATTTATAAATCAAAATACATCGATTTTAGTACATATTTTCTTTATATTGCACACTTTTATATGTTTTCAAACTTATGAAGAGTACTGTATGTTATACATAATAAGCCATCATTATAAATTTTTACATTATGCCTTATACATTTTTAGTGATATTTACATATAATTTACATTGTATTTTATTAACTTGAAAATAACAATAAAAAGCATAAAAGTCTAATACAATATAACGTGTATTTCTTTCTATTTTTTTCTAACAGTGTTCAATAAGTCCCGCATTGACCGAAATCCTTAAAAATGTCATGTCCACAAAAAAAATAATTATCCTAATGAATTAAAAGAATTTGCGGCTAGTTTGATGTTTTATTCGACAGCTGCCTATGAGTATACAAGACAAGTGATAAGTGGCTTGCCACATCCGGAGACTGTACGTCGATGGTATAGAAAATTCGACTTCAGCCCTGGTATAAATGCAGATATTTTAAAAAGTTTACAGCACTTAGTTGAAGAATATAAGAAAGAAGGTAAACAGTTGCAATTTGGTTTGCAAGCAGATGAAATGCATATAAAAAAATATATTGAATTTGACGGTAAAACTTCATACGGATTTGTTGATCTCGGAACTGGGGTGTCAAATGATTCAGATGAAGCAACCTCAGCATTGGTTTATATGTTAGTGGCATTAAATGGTCACTTTAAAACTCCTGTGGCTTATTATTTAATAAATGGTCTCGCAGCTGAGGAAAGGGCTAATATTACAAGAGTAATTTTACGCACTTTGCATGATTTTGCTATTGATAGCATATGCACCTTTACATTCGATGGCACAAGCGTTAATATTTCTACAGCTGAATGTCTTGGAGCTAACTTTGACGACATTGATAAAGAAATATTTTTTAGACATCCCATTAATAATAATCCCATTTATATTGTGTTTGATCCTTGTCATATGATGAAACTTGCAAGAACCGTATTATCAGATTTTAATCTTCTTGATGACAACGGTAATGAGATTAAATGGAAATATCTTGATAATTTGGTTACTCTTCAAGAAACAGAAGGTTTACATTGCGGAACGAAAATTCGAAGAAGGCACATAGACTTCAAAAGAGAAAAAATGAAAGTAAATTTGGCCGTGCAAGTTCTTAGCAGAAGCACATCTGATGCGTTATCTTTCTTAGAAGATGATTTGAAATTACTAAACTTTCAGGGTGCCAATGGAACATCCATATTTTGTCGAAATTTAAACGATATATTCGATTTTCTAAATGTCAGAACAAATTTTTGTTATAATGAATTTCAGCACTCCATTCGTCCTGAAAATATTGAAAATTGGGAAAGAAAGGTAGAAGAATATATTACATACATTAAGGGATTAATTATTACTATGAGAAATGTCTTACAATTAGCAAAAGACTTATTTAGAAAAGAAATTGTGGCATACTTTTTAACATATAAACTTTCTCAAGACCACTTGGAGACATATTTTTCAGTCCTCAGAAGAATGGGCGGGTTTAATAATAATCCGAGCTGTCGTCAATTTCAAGCAGCATATAAAAAAATAGCGACGCATGTACATTCGCTCGTTCCAAAGTCTGCAAACTGCAGATTACAAGACCAAACAGCTTTACTTAAAGTTAAATTAAATGATACAAGCACAAATATTATTAACGAAAATGACCAAATTGAAATCGAAGAGATTTTCAGTCAAAGTTTTGATCACGATTATAATATCGATAATTTTTTGTTTTGGAGTGAGTATAAAGATAGTGTCATTGCTTATATTGCTGGTTTTGTGGTCAAAAAATTAAAAGAACAAATAAAGAAAAAAGATAATTGTCAAACGTGCTTAGAAGCTTTAGAGAGTGATGGCCCTCCTTGTTTATTGCAAATAAGGAAGAATAGAGGGTTATCAAAAAATTTATTAACAACTCCAAGTGAAGATGTCATTAAAATTTGCGTTTGTGCAGAACGGATAATAAGGAATGAGCCAAACCTTTTAAAGATGAATAATGTAATTGCTAGACTAAGTTATCGAACAAAGTTGATACTTCCCACAAACTTATTTAATAATCTTGAAACAGGTATATTTCCACTAGATGTTGAATCAAATCATAAATACGATTTAATCAACCGAATTCTAGAAAAATATTTAAAATTAAGAATTCATCATGAAACTACATCATTTAAAGATAAAATTGTCCGATTTAGATCATTTTGTAATCGATCAGTTATATTTAGAAACCAGTAAATGTAAAGTATGACTAATAAAAATAATTAACTTTTTTTGTAAAAAAAATTTTGCTTTTTTTGGAGATATTATACCTTCTTATTACTCTTATTACATATATAAAATACTTATTACATATATAAAATTACGTATATAAAATATAATACGCGTATAAGTATAAATGCGGTACGCGCGCCTTTTAATTCCCCTCAACGTTGTCGACGTTCCCCCTCCAGACCAGCAAGTGACGGAGACAGCACCTTACTGCGTATCATTCTGTCCTTTAGAAGACGCGGACAACTCCTCTCACAGAACGCTGGGTCTATTTATATAAGTCTATGGCTGAAACGCATCGCTTACTGTCCGAGACTTATGGTGAAGAAGCTCCATTAAAAACAATGTGTATAGAGTGCTTTCAACGTTTTCGAAGAGGTGATTCTAGCGTGGAAAACAAAAAACAGTTGAACAGCTGAACAGCCTTTCAGGAACAGCCGAAAAAGTTTGAGGATGTCGAACTTCAAGCTTTATTGGATGAAAATCCATCTCAAACGCTTTTAGAATTATCGAAAGTGTTAGATGTTACTTAATTGGCTGTTTACAAACGCTTACATGCCTTCGGAAAAATTCAAGGCAGGAAGGAAAATGGCTGCCACATGAGTTGTCCGAAAATGCCATCTTAAACCGTTTGTCCATCGCAACTTCTTTGCTGGCCAAGCAACATAAAAAGAGTTTTTTGTGGCGTATTGTAACCGGAGATGAAAAGTGGATCTACTTCGATAATCCCAAACGGAGAAAATCATGGGTGGATCCCCCGGGCAACCATCCACTTCGACATCAAAACGAAATATTCATGGACATAAGGCTCTGCTGTGTGTTTGGTGGGACCAAGAAGACGTACTTTATTATGAGCTGTTGCATCTAAATCAAACTGTTACCGCTGATCGCTACCGACAACAACTGCATCGATTGAATGATGCATTTATGCAAAAAAGGCCATCCGTAGCTAGTAATCGACGCAAAGTGATCCTTTTGTACGACAATGCGCGACCGCATGTTGCAAAAATCGTGAAAGACACACTTTTGGAGCTCAAATGGAAAGTTCTTCCACACCCAGCGTACTCTCCAGACTTGGCTCCATCGGATTATCACCTTTTCCGATCGATGCAACACGCGCTCGAAGACACACACTTCTCCAGTTATGAAGAAATTCAGAAGTGGGTGGATGAATGGTTTGCTTCGAAAAATAGCTCACTCACAATATATGCTCACTCTACTGTAACTTTCAAGGCTTATAACTCGGAAAGTACTTAATGAAAAATAACTTTATTATAATGTTTTAAAAAGCTCTCGAAATAAGCTACAAGAATGTGCAATAAAAAATAGGGAGTTTTATTTGAAAAAACAAAGTTGACCTTCACCTGACCTTGACAACGCCACCTATGATCAAGCCTATACTGCCATTGAATGCGTCTTTTTAAATCTTATAACTTTTATCTAAAATATTTTTTTCCAAAATGCATTGTTTATGAGATATTCGACCGTTTCCGGACTTTTCAAAAACCCTGTATATACGTATATGTATATGGCTGGTTCATATTCAACCTCGCCCATATTCAAGCGCGCTTTACACGTGCCTACAGTCTTTATCAGAAATGGGATTTGGATCAGGATATGGACATTGCGCCCAGCTCTATAAATTTCGTTGAGTGAGGTAAGCCTTTTTCAATTTTTCGGCGCGAACTGTCGGAGACGCGGAGTGTACGAATGCAGGCAGATAGCGGTTTTCAGTGAGAAAACGTTCATGTACGTCGGATATCGAGTTCTGTGAACAAGTATCAAGTTCCGTGTGAGTGCGAATGACGCGACAGTTTAATTTTTAATTAAGAAAGACACTGAGCGAGAACGAATATGACGTCTTGCCCAGGAAGTGAATTTACGGTTGTCGAACTGAAAGAGGCCCTTCGTGAGAGAGGACTAGCTACCGGAGGGACGAAAGCTGAGCTTATTCAGCGATAAAATGAACGCGATTCTGGCGAATGGAAGATCGATGAGCGACGAAAAAGAGAGGCGCGTGCGGCGGATCTCGTCGATGTGCATTTGCCTGAGGAGGATGGCGATGGTGACGGAGAGGAGAAAGTTGACGAGGATGCGTGGATGCGGGAAGAACGCTTGAATGTTGCAGTATTGGAGTCGGAAAAAAATGACGCGTTACGGAAAGAGTTTAACCTACTGCGTCGAGAACGGTAATGTATGTAAAGAGAGCATACGTGCCTACATAATAAATAAAATTATTAAGAAAAAGTATTTTAGCTCAAATATGAGTCTTTGATTTTAATAGTGTTAGAGTGGAGTGATAAGTAATTAATAATAATTAGAATTACAATATAAATGGTCTTTATTTGATTTCTAAAATGAAACAAGAATTACAGAAATAGAATATACAGATAGCCTCAACTGAAAAAAAGAGAGGAAAAGTAACACGCGTATTGAAAACGAGAAATACATAAGTAACTAGTGCGCATGAAATTTCGGAAAAACAATCAAACTTATTAAAATGAATAATCAATGAACAAATATGATCAATATGACCAAACTTATAAATTCGTCATATTTAAAAAATAATCTATCCCAATATAAGAGACCCGTATCTTGTGACTTGTTTTTGGTGTTCCATTTTTCGTTTTCTTATTTTTTTGTCAGTCGCATTTATTAACTTCGTAAAATTATTTGTCACAAAAGAATTTATCTAAAACAAATTATTTTGACAATATTATTAAATGCAAATTTTTCTCGCACTACAGATTAAGAGATCACAATTTGCTGTATTAACCCATACAGCACAGAACATTGCAATTACATTGCAGCAATGTTACAATCTTGCAAGTTGCAATGTAATATTGTTGAGACATTATTGGAACATGTAATTGTAATATTTCATGAAAACGTGACAGCAACATTCCAAAAAGCAATATTCGGTAATTGCTAATTCGTTCGTTTATCGCTATGCGACGCGCGTTGCACAATCTATCTCTCAATCTATCTCAAAAGTTTTAGTCATAATGATTATATAAAACTTGCAAAGAGTGGCTAGTAAGATTAAAGACATAGTAATTATTTTTATCAGTTTAATTTTTCTGATACGACCTCAACACAGGGAATTCAGATATTAAACTGATTGTTTAGAAATCGGACAGATAAATGTCTGAATGAATAAAAATTGTCCTTTTATTGTATTACTTAGGACAGCGCTCGGAATTAGTTGCACATTTCGGGCCGATTTCCGAGACGACGCCTTCTGTTCCCCCACTACCGCCCGGCCGCTGGCGGCCGAGCCGCCGATAGCTCTGGCGCAGGAGCGTTTTATATAAGAAATAGGCTGGGTTGTTGAGGTACCTCTCAGAAAATAGTAATATTTTCTTTGTTACATAAATAATGTTTATTTTCATTAATAATTAAATATATATATATTATGTATTAATAAAAATAAACATTATTTATGTAGTGAAGAAAATGTTACGATTTCTTGAAAGATGCCTAAACAATCCAGCCTATTTTTAATATAAAACGCTCCTGAGCCAGAGCTATCGGCGGCTCGGCCGCCAGCGGCCGGGCGGTGGTGGGGAAACAGTAGGCGTCGTCTCGGAAATCGGCCCGAAATGTGCAACTAATTCCGAGCGCTGACTTAGGATGTAGAGTCAAATTTCCATATAAATAAAATTTTATAATATAAATTATTTAAATTTAATTATCTGATTATTTAATTTTTATTATTTAATTACATTAGACTAACAAGGGAAACATCAGAGATTGTCCTCTCCAATTTGGTTGACTTATATACCGGGTGTTTCAGACCACCCGTCCCACCCTTTTAAAACGTAGGGATGTGCTTGTACAAAAAAATGGCTCAGACGAAATTTGCATGATTTCGAGGGATCTATCTGATGGTGACCTTGACTTTGACCTCGCAGTTAATTTTCAAGGTCATATAAAGGTCAGAGTTATTTTTTAAAATGGAAATCCCTATTTTTGATTCCAAAATCTAATAGCTGGTGTCAAGAGCTTTTCAAAACACTATAATGAAGTTATTTTTCATTAAGTACTTTTCGAGTTATGAGGCTTGTAAATTACAGTATTTTGACATAAAATACAAAATATCTTGTAAAACATTCAATTTTTGGGAATTTTACCTTAATACTTTTATGCGTAAAATAATGAGGCGAATCAATTGGTATAAAGAAAACACATAGTTGCTTTCAAGAAAAAATATGTAGTTTGCAACATGCAACTGCATACTCTGACCTTCAAATAACCTTGAAAAACAACTGCGAGGTCAAAGTCAAGGTCACCATCAGATAGATCCCTCGAAATCATGCAAATTTTGTCTGAGCCATTTTTTTGTACAAGCACATCCCTACGTTTTAAAAGAGTGGGACGGGTGGTCTGAAACACCCGGTATATATATGAAATTTCAGTTCTCCCACTGATTCATGGTAAAGTAATACGACCCACCTCTCAAGCATTCGCGAGAAAAACGCGTTTAAAGATTTTCGAAATTGTAATGTACCAACCGGTGAGAGTAAGTTGGCAAGCAGCGGCGTGGCGTAGTGAGCAAGGCGTCTGACTGGAACGCTGCATATCGTTGGTTAAAATCTTATTTTACATTTTTTTTTTTATTTGTATTGCAGTGCATTATTGCATGTGTTTAATTTTTAATATTTTATCATAAAACTTAATGCTTTTAGTTGTAACATTTTAATTGTTATATTTTAATTACAGTATTCAAAAAGTGTTCATTTAATATGCTGTAAATATTATGTTATTAAAATTTATTGTAATTGTAGGTTGTGTTGTGCAATTGAAATTTTATAATACAATTGAAAAAGAAAGGAAAAGGGATGACAATAAGAAAATTGAATTTTTTATTCTGTTTTACAATTCAAGATTTTTATTTATATAATTAATTTTTATTTAATTAATAGAATCAATCTAGGCCCAGCGTAAAATTAACAGTTATGGAATAAGAGGATCAAAGACCGCAGCAGGATCTTGATTGCCAAACAAAAATTATTTTTTTATTTCCTTTCTTTAATCAGGAATGAAAATTAAACGTTTCGATCGGCATTTCCGATCATCTTCAGTATAAATTTAACGTATATAATCTTTGCACAGCCTCATAATGTTACCGGTGACCAATTTGTACTAATGATAATTCATGTCTCACCAATGAATCCCAGCACGCGGAATTAGATTTATACTGAAGATGATCGGAAATGCCGATCGAAACGTTTAATTTTCATTCCTGATTAAAGAAGGAAAATAAAAAAATAATTTTTGTTTGGCAATCAAGATCCTGCTGCGGCCTTTGATTCTCTTATTCCATAACTGTTAATTTTTATTTATATTAATTGCAAAACATAATAAAAGATTCAATTTTCTTATTGTCATCTCTTTTCCTTTCTTTTTCAATTGTATTATAAAATTTCAATTGCACAACACAACCTACAATTACAATAAATTTTAACCCTTAATCCCGACTGTTCTTTTCGGCACCTTTAATCCCGACTCATGGGTCGTTTGCGTCTTTGCGTTATTTGGATCAGTAAAAACACTTTAAAAAATCTGAAAAAATTCATGGAGCTTCTTTCAACCTTCAACTTAAAGTCCCAATCATAATATTTCGATAAAAATTATTTTTTTATATAGTTTGTTATTAAGAAATAGAGGTACGTAAGGAAATATCACTTGTTCACTTAAAAAATCATAACTTTAAGCCAAATGAAGATATCGACAAAAATAAAAAAGAAATTAAAGGTAGGAGAAACACCTTTCATAAAAAAAATAGTACAAAAAATTGTATTAAAAAAAAAAGTTTAATTTTTGAACCTCAAAATGGCGAAAATTTGGGTACTAAAATTGCGTGTAAAAATGACTAAAATCGCGTGTAAAAATAATTTTAATGAATAAATTTGTTGTAAAGTGGGTAAAAATTAATAACAGAACAATGTTTTAGTGTGTGCTGATACGTTTAATTGTGATAACAAGATATACAGCATGAAATGCGTATATCATATATATATATATATATATATATATATATATATATATATATATGATATACGATATATATATATATATATATATATATATATATATATATCGTATATATGAGTCGTCAGATCTAAAATACAGGACATTTTTCCAAGGCCGCAGAATATTCAGAACTTCTTCTGACGTTCTCGATGCCATTTTTTCAAAAAACTACATAAAAAAATTTTTTCAATTTTTTTTTGCGTATGCAGACCTTTTTTTTTACGATTTTTTGATGATATTAAACGCATAAAAACAAAAAGTAAAAAAAAATTTATCTGCTAATTTGGGCAACGTAATCCCGACTCATGGGTCGTTTGCGTCCGCGGTGAGATTGTTATGCTCACTGTGACGACCTGAGGGGGACTGGCGCGCTGCTATTCCGTAGGCGGGTCCTCGGGGGGCATAACTTTTTTTAGGTATGGCGCGTTCCGTACCCGTTTTCAAAAATTACAGCACTTTGAAATTTTGCTTGGGTCGAAAACGACCCATGAGTCGGGATTAAGGGTTAATAACATAATATTTACAGCATATTAAATGAACACTTTTTAAATACTGTAATTAAAATATAACAATTAAAATGTTACAACTAAAAGCATTAAGTTTTATGATAAAATATTAAAAGTTAAACACATGCAATAATGCACTGCAATACAAATAAAAAAAAAATGTAAAGTAAGATTTGAACCAACAATATGCAGCGTTCCAGTCAGACGCCTTGCTCACTACGTCACGCCGCTGCTTGCCAACTTACTCTCACCGGTTGGTACATTACAATTTCGAAAATCTTTAAACGCGTTTTTCTCGCGAATGCTTGAGAGATGGGTCGCATTACTTTACCATAAATTAGTGGGAGAACTGAACTTTCATATATATAAAAGTCAGCCAAATCAGAGAGGACAATCTCTGGTGTTCCCCTTGTTAGTGTTTTACATACATACATACATACATACGTATATACATACATATATATACCGGTGACGCGCATATCCAAGTTTTGGATGCAAAAAGATTGTGAACTTACACAATTGCAACGAGTTTTTTCTTATCTCTTTTGAAAGTCTTTATATATTTTTTAAAGTTTATCTATTAAAATCTGAAGTATTCTGCATATTTGTAGTAAGGCGTTTCAATATTACAAATAGATTGCACTGTAACATTACTGTAGTCTTACATTGTAATATTTCCAAGGGCGGACATTTTAACGTTGCCGTAAGCTTGCAGTTACATTGCAGAAACATTTCGCAACTTCCATGCAATGTTACAATGTTTCAATGTAAGGTTTATGTAATGTTTCTGCAATCTTTTGGTGCTGTATGGGAAGCGTTATTCGAATTAAATATGTCATACATGACAAATCAGATACAAATAAAAGCATATTATCAAGAAGAAATAAAAGTGTTATTTAAATTTAAAAAATACCTTTTTCAATTGAAGTACGTCCTCCACATTCGTAATCATAACAATTATTGTAGAAATTTTCTCTTGCCTATAAAAACAACGTAATAAATTTAATATACATGATAAATACTAATAAATGTACAAGTATAAATGTATTTAAAAAATGTCATTACTCTATTAAATTAAATTTAAAAAAATTTTGCAATATAAAATCCAATATTATTTTGTTCCTTGCATGCCTCGCAATAATAAGAAGAAATATATTAGCACGTTTAGCGTGTTGTATTTTAGCAACAAATTTATTCTGTCTTGTTTGTGTTAAATAATTGGTGATAATAACAGAATCTTTGCTGCAAGTCAAGTATTCTAAAAATCTATTATTAAGTGTATTCTCCCATTCAATCAATATATCGTTCCAAATAGAAGATTTTCCTTCTATCAAACCAGTACAATACATCCATTCTTTCCATGCGTTAGAAGAATAATTTTTTTTTCTGCGTTACCAAAAAAAATAAATATTTTATATAAAAATTTATCAAATTTTAAATTATAGTAGTAAAATAATTTACCTAGTATAACGCAATAATGCCACATAGTTTGTGTATACAAACATCGTAATTGTTTCCAAATACAACTTACCTGTTTTGTACAGAATGATGACGATCTAAATTGGAAGTGACTGTTAGTCTGCACAAAGGAACATTAAAAATACATGCCCATCTTATAGCTTCTTCTCTTAAATATTTAGTAAGATCGCTTTCGACAAGTTTTTCATTGTATCCTATATTTTGCAGAAGATCACCCAATATTTTTTTCACTTTGATCTAAAAATTGTTAAATAATATAACCCATACAGCACACAAAGATTGCATACACATTGCATCAATCTTTCATCGCAATGTTGCAATATTGCAAATTCACTGCAAAATGTTGTTGCATCATTGCTGTGGGATTGCAGCAACGTTAAAATGTCCGCTTTTAGGAAGATTGTAACGAAATATTACAGTAATATTGCAATGTAATGAATTTGCAATAATGCATTGTTATTGCAATCTTAGAATAATGTTGCATATATTTTTATTTATTCGGACATTTATCTGTCCAATTTTTGAACAATCAGTTCAATATCTGAATTCCCTGTGTTGAGGTCGTATCAGAAAAATTAAACTGATAAAAATAATTACTATGTCTTTAATCTTACTAGCCACTCTTTGCAAGTTTCATATAATCATCATGACTAAAACTTAAATACGAGATAGATTTTGCAACGCGCGTCGCATAGCGGTAAACGAACGAACTAGTGATTACCGAATATTGCAATGTTATTGGAATGTTGCTGTCACATTCTCATGAAATATTACAATTACAGGTTGCAATAATGTCTCAACAATATTACATTGCAACTTGCAAGATTGTAACATTGCTGCAATGTAATTGCAATGTTCTGTGCTGTATGGGAAACTTTAAATTTTTTTATTGTTATTTATGAAAAATATACGTGTATATGCTACATTTATTTAAACTTATTTTTATTTAAAGTGCATTCGCTTTAAAAGCTTACGTGCTATGAGCATCAACTATTTCATGTGTTCGTAATTTGCATGTATCTATAAAATATATATTGTTGATTTTATTTCCCAACAATGAATGAGAGTGTGGACATGAAAGAGAGGAAAAATATATCTTTTTCTCTTTCTCATTATGGAAGCATCTGTCGTTATGCGATTGTGTTGTTGTTGTGTATATATGCATATCGCTCAATGCTTCTATGCCGAGAGAGAAAATATGATATGTCTGCACCGTGATTTTGCACCACGGCTTTTCAGGCAATATCAGCAGTACATACTTTATAGGTATACTTTATAGGTATATTATATGGTATACTGTGATATAACTATACTCTGTCCAGCGAGAGAGTAGTTTCGGTCTGCGCATAGGAGAAGTATAGCGGGCAAAGTGGAGGGAGCGTTGGCATTGATAAGCTGCACGAGTAATACAGTTCTGTGGAGTGGTGGGGTTTTCTGAGCGTTCTGTGTGAGGCAGCGTTACCAATTCTTGTCTTGGGTGCGTGGAAACCCAGAACGAGAATTGATAACGCTGATGTGGGGCAACCTCCTCATCGCCGAACGATGAGTTGTCGTCCGATCCGAAACTACCCTCTCGCTGGACAGAGTATAGTATCCCGAGCAGACGCGGATTTATGTATTTGCCGCTTGGGGCTAAAAAGTAGCTGCCGCTCCTTATGTAAAGGTCTATGTCTACGATGTTGGAAATCGGTCCGAGAAATGTATAATCAACTTGCAGTTTTCATGGAAAAACGGCAATTTTATTGGCTATATGTCAGGGTTGGGAAGTAACTCGTTACTTGTAACGAAGTTACAGTTAGTTTTTTTTTTCGGTAACTATAACTTAACTTCGTTCCTTTTTCTTCATCTATAACTGTAACTTAATTTAGTTACACATTTATGGTAACTAGTAACTAATTTAACAGTTAATTTAATATTCTATATACGGTTGTATTAATTGTAAGAATTAGGGCCTATCCAGACAAACTTGCATAGTCGCATAAACATATGCATAAGGAATGGAACAAAATTGTCATAGAATTTGTCATATTAAGTGTAGATTCGATATTTGTTACATAAATAGACGAATAAACGTCTAGATATTAACAGGGTTGGGAAGTAACGCGTTACTTGTAACGCCGTTACCGTTACAATTACTTTTTTTCGGTAACTGTAACGATAATGGCGTTACAAATTTTTTTTGTAACGAAAAAAGTAACTTTGTTACATTTTTCGGTAACGAGTAACGAATTTAACAGTTACTTTTATCGTTACATTTTTCAAATTTACTGTATATATATCTACGAATTTATAGAAAAATTAACAATAAGAAAACTTTTTAATTTATATTTACAGCATCTAAAAATTTTTAAGAAAGCTTGTTTACAACTTATTAAAAAATTTTTCTTATTTAAAATATCTTATTATCAAAATTATTATACTGAGGCTGGCGTCACATAGAACCCGTAATCCGTAATCCGCACCGGAAGTCCGCAAAAGTTACTAGGGATTGCGTCCGTAACGTTACGTATGTTTTTTCTCCTTGTGTCCCATGGAGCCGTAAATACACACGTAACGGTATTACTATTTTTTATTTAACAAATTATAATTGTTTATTTGTATTTTATTCATAAGAAAACTACAGAATATATTATAATTTTAACAAAAATTTTAATTAAATCGTCAAATTTAGTTAAATAAATAAAATTAAAAAAAGCATTACTAGTAATAACTAGTAACTTTTAGTAACTTTTACGGAAATTTCATGGAATTACGGCTCCATGGGACACAAGGAGATAAAACACACGTAACGTTACGGACGCAATCCCTAGTAACTTTTGCGGACTTTCGGTGCGGATTACGGATTACGGGTTCTATGTGACGCCGGCCTGACTGTCTCACAGTCGAGAACATGGTGACATTCTGTTAACACCTATATAAACAAGACTATCTCGCAATCACATTTGTGACTTTACTTCCAAATAATTTTATTAATGACGAATTGAAATTACAATCCATCAAAGCTCTATGAAATATCTATGGAACATTTATGATTGTTCCATACATTGAACTATATACCATACTGGAACGAGCACAGGCTACCCCCTCCATTCGACAAAACGGTCAGACAAGGCAGTGACTCGGTACCGGATTTCTCTTTCTATCTCGTCTACTCTCGACTAATAGTAAGGCACTAGATATGTATTCTTAAGGCACTAGATATGTAGGTATTCTCATCCGCCATTTTGGTTCCTATTAGATGGAGAATTATAGCGTATACAGGGTGACACTTAAAGACTGCCCACTAAGTACATAGCGTTATTCCCACAGACTTCTATATATTACTAGACTGCTAACTCCTTATGTATAAGGCGTCTTCATTTCTTATGTACGAAACGATACATAAAGTATTCCTTTCTGCGCATGCGCTTTGTGATGTATGTCCCTACATGCTACACATTCACATATAAACACACATACATAATACAATTAACTAATATCTCGTCCAAAAAACAGAAATCTATTAAAAAAATAATAATATTATTAAATAATATTATTAAGCTAAGTTAATTTAAATGAATCAAGCTTTATAAAATGTGTAGTATGCAAAACATTTTATATAAAAATACTAATGTATAACACTAAAATTGTATATAAGAAATATTATTTTTAATGTTTAATGTTTTTGTATATAAAATATATTATTTTTAATATTTTTATTAAATGATATTATAAAATGATTGATATATGTATATAAAATATTTTAAGGATAAATAAAAAATACACACATTTTACATTTATATTTTATTTTTATATTATTTTAATTAATTACATATAAAAATATAAAATTATTACAAAATAAATCAAAATAAAATTCATATATTAAATAATTTTCTGATTTTTATATAATATATATTATAATTTATTATTTTTGTACCTAGCTGTATCGTATTGTATGTTGTATCAGCAGTATCATATTGTGCAGTAATATCTGTTTCACTTAAAGTTTGGACATCCAAATTCTCGCTATTACATTCATTTGAATCTAGATAAATCAAAATAAAATTCATATATTAAATAATTTTCTGATTTTTATATGTGCAATTGTTGATATACTTACTTGAATCTTTATCAGAACTTTGATCATATAAATTTTGAGTGGGTATAATATCTGCTTTTAATCTTCTCACTTTTGATGTATTTGCAAAATCACTATCAGTAAAATGAAATTGGCAAATACGGCTTGATGATGTTGGTATCCAATTTGTTCTATTAATTGCTATTATCCATTGTTCCAATAAATAAGGTATACTTATAGGAAATCTAAATTATTTAACAATTTATTAACATTGATACTAAATATATTTAGAATTTCTTTTAATGATCAAAAAACAGCAGTGTCACGACAATATAATTCTACCACATATTTTTATTAAATAATACTTACTTAAAGAAAGAGATTTTGTCATTTTTCTTTCTGTATGCTGCTGTGCTTTTGCAATTTAAAACAGCACATTTAAATGGCATTGTTGACTTCTTTTTATGACGTTTTTATCACGTATCGCGGATCACTTTTCTCATGTAAAAAGATTAGAATTATAGGTTAGAAGAACCGTATTATGGAGAATATATTGACTATATATATCTTTTTGCTTCTGCGCATGTGCACAATGAGACACTTTAACACATGCTTTTTGGGGCCATAGCACATAAGCGAAATTTGGGAAGTTAGCAGTCTAGTAATATATAGAAGTCTGTGGTTATTCCTTGCCAAAAAATGAGTCGAAAAAAGTCCTGAATCATTTTTAATAATTGACGTGTTACACATGTACGCTATACTATACTATATACGCTATAATTCTCCATCTAGTAGGAACCAAAATGGCGGATGAGAATACCTACATATCTAGTGCCTTAGTATTCTCATCCGCCATTTTGGTTCCTACTAGATGGAGAATTATAGCGTATATAGTATAGTATAGCGTACATGTGTAACACGTCAATTATTAAAAATGATTCAGGACTTTTTTCGACTCATTTTTTGGCAAGGAATAACGCTATGTACTTAGTGGGCAGTCTTTAAGTGTCACCCTGTATACGCTATAATTCTCCATCTAATAGGAACCAAAATGGCGGATGAGAATACCTACATATCTAGTGCCTTACTAATAGTAGCTGTGAACACGTGACCAAAACTGTTAGTTAGATAGAGAGATCCGGGTCCGAACAGCTATCTCCATCTGACCGGTCGAGAACAAAGGCGTGCTCGTTCCAGTATGGTATATATTTCAATGGCTTCATATGATATCTATGAATATATCTAATGGATGTCGAATGGAGGTATGTAATGCGGAACTGTGGATGTCTAGTAGACATCTATAAGAGATTACATGGACATCTAATAGAGGTTTCGAATCTCCATGATGGACATCTAGTCGATATCCATTAGAGGTTTTTGTTCCGTGTGGGAGGAGATTTAGTTTTAGTTAAAATTTTGTAAAATTAAAGTGGGTGTTATAAAATTGGTGTTCAAATATATAAGGCTATCAAATTAAGAAGACTTTCAATAAAAATTGCTATGTGATGACAGACATTTCCGATTATAATCTTACGCAAAAACTATTAACGATTCTAACCTACGAATCTCACCTTTAGATACAGACACGGATTTTTAGTTTATAGATATTAAAAATAATGTATTTATAGGTATTAAAAATAATTTATAGGTGTCTTTTTTGTTCTTAAACTTATGCGTTAGTATATAAGAGATTATGTTTATTTTGTTAATTTCAATTGATATAGTTAAATATGTTATGTATAAGAATTATTTGTATTTTTGTTTCTTTTTATTTTAATTATGAATCTAACACATTTTTTTTCGAACAAATTTATATGTCAAGAAGGCCAAAACTGTAAGAAGGCCACCTGATTATATTTGGTGCCGGTAATATAGGTCATATTTCCTGATATTTATTGATCAAATGGATGGTCATACTATTTGATGATAGAGAATAGATAATAATTAAGCTTTTTCGTAGAATAATAACAAGCTTTCTCCGAGAACAGAGATAAGTATGCCTAGAAACTCCTAAAAAGAAAAGTCAAAATTGGAAGAAAGTGTTATTGAGAGAAGTAAAAAAAAAACTATTGAGCGGTGAGAAGATTGATTCGAGTGAGAACAGTCTATCTTCGAATTATTAGAAACAATTATTCTGTTTTTCCTAAATTAATTGTATGCGTTGGCGGTTACACCATTAATTATATCTTTTTTTTTTGTTTCATATAATAAATTTTTGTTAAAACATTAATAACACTTACACTGGTAACACTGTAATCTCGATGAAACCCCACCTCAATGAAATAAGCGTTTGTAAGCAGTATGACATAGCAGTGACATCATAAATGCTTCTTTGAACGCTTACAACGTCGATTAACTTTAACCAACAATTCAAACTTGTGGACAAAATTACCAATAAGAATGAAATATCATCATCAAAGAAGAAGAAGGTTTAAACTTTATTTCTCTTTTAATGATGATATTTTATTCTGCATGTTAAGAGGATGCTAAAGTCATATTGTTACCGACCGAACTTCTAATTTTCTGGAAAGTATGGCATTTTTTATTGCTTTGATAGAATTACAAATCCTTTGGTGTAAGTAAAGTGCACATGCTAATCTTTCGGTGGATAGTGAAATTTAAACCAAAAAATAAAAAAAATTTTTGAAAATTTATCGACAATGTTACCTCAAAGAATTATATCTTTTATATCAAAATTATACTGCTTCAATCTGCAAAACAAAGGTGTGTGCCGAAGAAGAGCGTATAAAACAATAATGGAAAACCAAAAAAATAGAGCTTAGAGACTTATTTTCAAAATGCCATACTTTTCCAGATTATGCAAAGCATGCGTGCAATATAAAAGAAAATGGTAAAAAAGAGCTATAGATTAGTTCCGCGATTTTGGGATAGAGGAGCTATACAGTTTTCAGTGCTATCTGTCATATACAGAATCTTTTAGGTTAGTTATGCGTGTTAGTTGTGCGTGTGTGTGTGTGTGTTTGTGTTATGTGCTACGAAACCCGGTTGAAAAAAATGGGTTGAAGGCACTCTGAAGGATAAAAAAGTGTATGTATTATACATAAATTTTGCAACATTTTTGCAAACATTTATAGCGTTTTCGAATAAACGGGGTTTGAACGATCTAGGATTGATCAATCACTATTTTACTATAAATGCAAGTCTTTCATTGGTGGAGAGGTTGCAATGACGTCATTAACTAATCTTGGGTCGTTCAAATCCTGTATAATCGAAAACGCTATTATATTATTTAGTTACATACATTCATATTCTAATTTCTGTAAAATACTTTTATTTATGTGCTTCATGTGTTTATATTATGTATATTATGTGCTCCATATTATGTATATTCACATCAAAGTATCTATGTAAAAAGTTAATATTATTTTGTATATTGTATATATTTTTATAATAAATGTATATGTCATATAACTTATTTATAAAGCATGAAACATAAAGGTATTTTTAGTTTCTTGTATGTATCACTTGTAAAAAAATTTTGATAAAAAAAATATTAATTTTGTAACTTGCAATAATCTGTTTCAATATATACTTCTTTTAAATACTTACAATTAGCCTTATTTTATGCGTTTACCTTAGTATCTAAAATACACATCAAAATATAAAATTAATTTCTAGTTCGGTAGAAAAAAAACATTGTAGTCTTACACCAGAGAGGAATGGTAAAATATCATGTATATGTAATAACAAATAAATCACTTTTCCACTGACATTATACACAACTTTGCAGAAATAATTTTATTCTGTGAATTTTGAATGTGTGCTGCAGTTTAAAACACACAGTCGAAATATGTTTATATTTTTTAAATAATAGTTCTGATTTTTCATGAATCACAGTGGTTTTATAAAATGTTCAATTTTAACAGTTTTTATTAGACTGTACTTTAGACAATATTATATTTTGTCGTTTCTCTCTGTTGTAAGACAAGAATGTTTTGTTTCTACTGTAATACAAATACATTTTCGATTTTGATACGTATTTTAAATACCAAGTTAATCACATAAAATAAGGCCAATTGTAAGTATTTAAAAGAAGCATATAATGAAACAGATTATTGCAAGTCGCAAAATTAATGTTGTTTCTTTTATCAAGATTATTTTACAAATAATAGACACAAAAAAATAAAAATATCTTTATATTTCATGCTTTAGAAATAAAAAATATGGCATATATCATATACATTTATTGTAAAAAAAGTATACAAAATAATGTCAATTTCTTAGAAAGATATTTTGATATGAATATAGATAATATGGAGCATATAATATACATTATATATATACATAGAGCATATGACGTAATAAAAGTATCTTACAATAAAGAATAAGACAAGCCAGAGGCGGTTTTCTCGTGGACTGGCATTAGAAAATTCTTATTCTTGTCTTCAAGCCAGAGGCGGTTTCCTCGTGGACTGGCAATATAGAATAAGACAAGACAGAAGCGGTTTTCTCGTGGACTGGCAATATAGAATAAGACAAGCCAGAGGCGGTTTTTTCGTGGACTGGCAATATAGAATAAGACAAGCCAGAGGCGGTTTTCTCGTGGACTGGCATTAGAAAATTCTTATTCTTGTTTTCAAGCCAGAGGCGGTTTTCTCGTGGACTGGCATTAGTAAATTCTTATTCTTGTCTTCAAGCCAGAGGCGGCTTTCACGTGGACTGGCAATATAGAATAAGACAAGCCAGAGGCGATCTAACGTCAGCTAACAATTTTTAATAAATATAGTCAGAGGCGATCTAACGTCAGCTGACAGTTTAGAAGAAAGAAAGCTAAAGGCGATTTATTCGTGAACTGGCAAATTGTAAGAAATATTGTCAGAGGCGATCTATCGTGAGCTGACAATTTTTAATAAATATAGCCAGAAGCGATCTAACGTCAGCTGACAGTTTAGAAAAAAGAGAGCTAAAGGCGATTTATTCGTGGACTGGCAAATTGTAAGAAATATTGTCAGAAACGATCTAACGTCAGCTAACAATTTTTAATAAATATTGTCAGAGGCGATCTAACGTCAGCTGACCGTTTAGAAAAAAAGAGAGCCAAAGACAATTTATTCGTGAACTGGCAGATTTTAAAAAATATTGTCATAGGCGATCTAACGTCAGCTGACAGATTTGAAAAAATACGTATTTATTTTAGTTAGCAATTTACTGCACGTGTGGTCTGTTTATATTTTATCAGATAATTTATAAGGTCATTTAACCTTTTTTCTCGCAATTAAAATTCTATCATATGGCTGAATGATGTACATACGAGACAAAATAGACTTATACAAGGTGTCTAATAGATATAAGTTAGATATGATAAAATATTTTATTTGAAAAATGTATGTATAATACTATATATCTAATTGGAAAAATATGTTATATGCTTTTCCTATTTTTATTCTTATGTAATTAATACAAAATAAATAAATAAGTTAATTAATTATTGAATACATACATATACATATTGAATATAGTTATCTTTATTTTGTATTTTATATAACTGAAATGATATATACTTCCATTATTTCAGTCATTATCATATAAAATACAAAATAAAGATAACTATTTATTGATATATGTGTACATGTATATATTAATTAATTGATTAATTAGTTATTTAGTATTTACTACATAAGGATAAAAATAAGAAAAGTATATGACATTTTTCTTCAGTGATATATATAGTATTATATGTATATTTTTCATTTATTATTTTGTCATATTTAGTTTGTATTTATTTGACACCTTGTATACGCCTATGTTTTCTCGGACATTATATTGCAGCCTTGCAACGAAATTTCAGTCGAGGAAACAAGCGCAAGCATCGTTTGTTTACAAACTTCCGATGACACACGTACACAGACCACACGTGAGTGTAGTGAGTCACCACTACAAACAAATGCGTACACACGGACCTACGCGGCATAGGTCCGTAGGCTGCGCCGATAATGTCATTTCATTTTTAATACCATCGAAATGATGGCGCTTTCGCGTCGGAGTTCGCCCGTCACTTCAGCATCCTCTTAATTATTCTATTAACAACCCAAACAACACGCATGTCTAAAAAAATATCTGAAAGACATCCAAAAGACGGCATTTTTTTTCCTGACGTCTTTTATGCCCACGTCTTTTCTACCAACGTAGTATAAGAAATTAATCCCTAGTAACATTCGATTATAACGAATCGTAAGCCAAGTTGAATCAAATAAACCGAGTGTTACTAGGGATTAATTTTTTAAAACTGTATTGGTATAAACGGACATTAGATGTTTTTAGAACATATGTGTTTTCTGGGAAGTAGAAACCGTCGGTTAAAGTTAACTAATGTTAAAAATGATCACCTTAAAGCGTGTAAGTGTTCAAAACAAACGCAGTCTCTTTGCGTTTATATTTCTTTAATACAAAACTTATTTTAGAAATTTGCCATTACCTACCATTAGTTCTTTTACTTCTGTAGCATCATAAAATGGAAAAGTACATGTTGTATATTCAAGAGCTTTAATCATAGGATACCATACTATATAATCCGTGTCTCGTGGTAGAAAGCTTACGAGATTCCAAAACATAGTAAAATTAAATTGTCCATGTATGAAGAAGTAAAACGCATCATCTACGATTTTGGCTCGCTTGAGGACATCTATTTTGGTATAATTCTCAGAGTTCAAGTAGCGCGTAAGTTTGATCCAGTTTGAAAAATCATAATGAACACGGTAATACTCTATTATACAAAATAAAAGTTTTTCATTATTAGAATCTTAATAGAATTTAACCGATGGAGTAGCAATAGCAGGAGGATCTCAAGCCAAAAAAGATTGTGGTTCTTAGAATCTTTTATTTTAACAAATGTTTTTCATAAGCAGCAAACGTTTCGGCTGATCATTCAGCCATCTTCAGTGCTAACGTTACAAATCTAAATAATTATATATCTTAGTAATTGAGGTCAAGTTGATAGAAATTACAAATTATATTATTAACATCCTATTGAACAATAATTACCCAGACAGCACAACATATCCAAAAGACGTCTAAAGGATATCCCGAAGACGGTTTTGGGACGACAGGACGTCCTCTGGATATCCTTTGGATGTATTTTGGACATGTGTGCTGTCTGGGTATCCTCTTCCTTTCATTTTTCACAACATCGAAGAAAGATTAAAATACCACTCCTTTGGTAACAGAAAAAGACAAGCGAGTGAGAGGGGTGATTCTGACAATCGAAGAACTAGGTTTTTTACAATTCCATACGTCAAAGGCGTCCGAAAAATTTACATCTATGACAAAGAAACATGGTTTTAAGATGTTATACGCAAGAGAATGCGACTTGAGGTGCTTCATAAAAAGACATAAGGACAACTTAGAAAAATTTTTACACAGTGGTATGGTATATAGAATTGCCTGTGCAGATTATGAGGCAACATACATAGGCCAGTCTAAGAGAAGGTTGGAAACCAGGATCAGAAAGCATAAAAACGACATAAAGAAAAGCGCTTTTCCTTCAGTCATCTCTCAACATCGGTTACAATTAAATCATCAAATGAATTGGGAAGGAGTTAACATCAGTGACAATGAAAGATCATACTTCAGAAGACTAACTTCAGAAATGATAAACATAAAAAGAGTCACACGGATTAATCAAACAAAGTGACACAGATTTGCTCTCTGATTCTTATATTCCGATTCTCAATTTATTGCCTACATTGTGAGAATTAGTGAAAAATAATATTTTTCTCCTTGCTGGTTGTGCCTTTTGGTTATTTCTTACCTTTTGCACCCCTCCCCCCCTATCCCCTTCCTGCCAATATGTCTTCTAGGTTTTCACATTTAAGAACTAGTATTAACTCACAGTCGAGAATATGGTGACATTCTGTTAACACCTACATAAACAAGACTATTTCGCAATCACATTTGTGACTTTATTTCTGTAGTATAAGTATGCGCTACTGACGCGTAATGTTGCGAGAAGCGAAATAAGCGAGCATGCGAGGATGCGCGTAAGTAGCGAGTAGCGAGTAGCGAACCGGCATGGTTACGAGTTGTACGGATCAGACATTGGGGATCAATAAAGATATTAAATAAGACACTACATTTGACGACAAGGATTAACTGGAAAAATGAATACGGAAACGAGCCTGCCGACATTCGACCCGAATGCCAAAACTGGAAGTGTGTATCAATGATGGACACATGGTGGCTAAGAGCGTTCAAATTACTAGTAATAAGCAAGAAAATAGAGGACGAAGAGAGGAAGAAAGCAATGTTATTGCACTACGGAGGATACGATTTGCAAGACATATTCTACTCTATATCAGATGCGAAAGTAACCACTGGCCGGGGACAGCCCATTCATTAAAACTGTACAGGTATTGGAAGCATATTTTAAGCCAAAAATAAATATGACGTACGAAAGACACGTTTTTTCGGAATCTAACGCAAAACGTCGAAGAAACGATGACGCAATACGTTACAAGACTGCGGCAACAAGCAAAAAACTGCAATTTTGAAGACGAAGACAGAAATTTGCGGTCAAGTAATTGAAAAATGTTCTTCGACGAAATTATGCCAACGCTTATTGGAAAAATGTAATGTTAAATTGGACGAAGTGTTAGAAATTGCAAAGACAATGGAAGCAGTTTCGCTACAAACCAAAGGAATGGAGGGGAGAGTTGTGGCTCGTGTGGTGGAAAAAAAGAAATACGTGAAGAAAGGAACGTCGAAAACAGTAGACGGTGTCGAATGTTTTCGTTGCGGATACAGAGGGCATAAATATACAGACGACAAATGCCTGGCGAGAGAGAAGACCTGTAATAAATGCGGGAAATCGAAACATTTCGCATGAGTGTGTAAGACAAAAGCGAAGACGATCAACAACTACGAAAAAAGGGGACAAAAAAAGGGAATTTGAAGACTCGATGAGAAGGACGAAGAAGAAAGTAATCACGCGTTTGGTTTGAAAACAAGGAAAGAAGTCAACGCCATGAAAGGAAAATGCGTCAACGCGGTAGTAGGTGGTATTATTCTGAATTTATTAATAGACTCAGGAGCGTCGTGCAATATTATAGATGCGGAGACATGGAAATGGTGTAAATCGCGAGATATTAAATGTAAATCGAAAAAAACGGATGACAAAAAGATATATGCATACAGACAAGATAAAGCGTTAAAACTGTTAGGAGAATTTGATTGTAATGTTGAAGTTGGAAATAGAGAAGCGCGAGCAACATTTTTATTATTAAAAGGAAAAGAAAGAGCACTTTTGGGGTTTGAAACGGCAACAAAGTTAGGAATTTTGCGGATAGAAACGGAAATAAGTAATATTCATAATTTTGAGCAGAAACAAGATTCAATTTATAGCGGTATTGGTAAATTAAAAAAATTTCAATTAAAATTGCCTATTGATAAAGAGCACCCGCCTATTACACAATCCGTACGACAAATTCCGTTTAAATTACGCGATAAAGTCGAAGAACAAATAAAAACTCTTATAAGTCAGGACATTATAGAAAGGGTAGAAGGCCCAATTGCGTGGGTTTCTCCGGTAGTACCGATACAAAAGAAAAATGGTGAGATAAGACTATGCGTTGATATGCGTCGAGCAAACGAAGCGATCATAAGCAAAAGGTATATCCATTGCCAGTTTTAGAAGATATCCTAAACATGATTAGAGAAAATAATTGGTTTAGCACATTAGATATCAGAGAAGCATACCATCAAATTGAATTGGAAGAGGAGTTAAGAAGCGTTGCGAAAGAAAATATTGATATTAGCACATGAAGGTCATCCAGGAATTGTAGCGATGAAACAACGGTTACGAAGTAAGGTGTGGTGGGACGGTATAGATAAAGAGGCGGAAAGATTTGTTAAAACATGTAAAGGTTGTCAATTAGTGCAGCGATCGGTAGAATCACCACCTGTTAAACGAAAGTTACCGGAAAAAGCGTGGGAAACGATTGCGATAGATTTAATGGGACCACTCCCGACAAGAGAAAATCTATTTTTAGTTACAGATTATTACAGTCGATATATAGAAGTAGCTATTTTGAAAAGTATATCTGCGAAAATGTTAAGAAACAAGTTATTTGAAATGTTTGCGAGACACGGTTTTCCGAAAACGATTGTATGTGACAATGGACGTCAATTTACGGATGAAGGATTAAAAGAGTGGTTAGATTGTAATGGAGTAAAAGTCACGCATGTAGCACCGTATTGGCCACAGGCAAATAAAGAAGGCAAAATAGAAGCATCCTAAAGTAGAGAGGCAAAATAGAAGCATCCTAAAAAGATTAAAAATAGCGTATGCGGAAAAGAAAACTGGTGTGACGAATTATTGACATTTTTATTAATGTATCGGTCAACACCACATTCAGTTACAGGAATATCTCCCGCGGAACTGTTATTTAACAGGAGATTACGGACGAAAATACCAGAAATAGATGATAGTAGTCAATTTGTAGAAGCAGAAATTAGAGAACGCGATATGTGGCTAAAAAAAAGGTAAACAATATTATGATAAAGTAAATAGAGCTAAAGAATGTGATTTGCGTCGAGGTGATCGCGTATTAATCAAAACACCGAAAGAAAATAAGTTGAGTCCAAATTTTGGACCAGTAGAATATAAAATAATAGATCGTAAAGGAAATACAGTTACGTTAAAATCAGAAGAGGGAAAGATGTACAAAAGAAATTTAACACAAGTTAAAAAGATAATAGATTTAGAAAGCGAAGATTCGGAAAACGAAGAAGTAAAAGTAGAAAGTGAGAAAGAAAATACGGAAATAAGGAGATCACAACGTGAAAGAAAACCGCCGGAGCGGTATGGCGATTATAGAGCACATTCGTTATACGTAACATAAAGCGGCGTAAAATTAAGAAAATTTATGTAAGACAGTGATTATTATTTTAAGGAGAAAAAGGGATGTAGTATAAGTATGCGGTACTGACGCGTGATGTCGCGAGGAGCGAAACAAGTGAGCATGCGAAGATGCGCGTAAGTAGCGAGTAGCGAGTAGCGAACCGGCATGGTTACGAGTTGTACGGATCAGACATTGGGGATCAATAAAGATATTAAGTAAGACACTACGGACGGTATTCATAGTCATTTCTTATATTTAAGATCGTCTTAAGTCGTCGTCATCGTCGTCTTAAGATACTAATATGGCTTTTTGATTGGTTCGTAGCATTTTAAGACAATATTTAAGACAATCTTAAATATAAGAACGGACTATGAATACCGGCCTACAACTTCCAAATAATTTTATTAATGACGAATTGAAACTACAATCTTTCTACTAAATAGGTATGCGACAAAATTTGTTCTCTGTCATAATTTGTAATTTCTATCAACTTGACCTCAATTACTAAGATATATAATTATTTAGATTTGTAACGTTAGCATTGAAGATGACTGAATGATCAGCCGAAACGTTTGCTGCTTATGAGAAACATTTATTAAAATAAAAGATTCTAAGAACCACGATCTTCTTTGGCTTGAGATTCTCCTGCTACTTCATCGGTTTTGCGAGCCTAAACTTTGAGTTTTTAATAGAATTTATCAAGAAATAATTGTTAATATATTTTTTTAAACATTTTTTAAATTATTTATTTTTAATAATGTTTGTTATAAATTATTAATTATAAGTATTATTATGTAGTTTTCATTATTTTATTAAAATTTTGAAGATAAGCTGCAGAAGAAATTTTGCAGTTATTTTAATGAACTGTAGCTGTTAACAATAATATCCAAAAATAATCGTAGCTAGCAGAAAATAGAAAATAGAAAATAAATAAAATTAAAATGTTGTAAAATTTAAGTTATGTAAAATAAAGATTGAGAAATAATGAATTTATTATTTTATATTTACCAGGTTGTGCAGAATTGACTATAATCCAATCATCTTCGTTTAACTTATGAAATAGATATTTCTTTTGTCGCCGACATAGCCAAAAATATTTATAGACAGACTCCTTCAAGAATGATTTTGTCGTATATGTAATTAATATTGGATGCTGTTTCGTGTTATTGACGGTATAATTACAACTGAGATATGAGAATACTGTTATATTATTCAAATAATCTCGTGTCACATATACTATAGGATATTGTTTTGCCATCATTATAGTATTTACCATGTTTTTTATATCAAATTTGAGTGGAATTTTCGAAGTATTTAACGCAGTTTGCATAATATTCCATAAATTATTGGTTTTTTTTTCATCTGTCTCATTAATTGTCTCATTGATTTGTCTGTAAAATAAAAAAATTTTTTAAGGGGATCTTGGAGTCTGCCAAACTCCAATAGCGCGCTATCATTCAGATGAAACTAAAAATGATTGACATTATCGACGTAATGTCCGCGTATGTAAACTTGTTTGTGTTAGTAATTCACTACATTGACGTATGGTCTGCATACAGGGTGAGTCAGTTAAAGTGTTACAAATTTATATCTCGGAAGCATTTTAGAAAAAATGTTTCATACAAAAGCTTTGTGACTTCGAGAAAGACATAAGATGGATGGCGTCATTGGTTTGATCTTGAATAGTCGTTTGAAGATCACATGAAGGTCACTTTTAATTTCTTAAATGAAAACCCCCATTTTTCATTGCATATTTTTGTAGCTTACCTCGAGAGATTTTCAAAACACTATAATAAAATATTTTTTCATTAAGTACTTTTCAAGTTATGCAGTTTGAAAGTTACGGTAGAATAAAAAAGAAAGAAAATGAAGCAACGCGCTCACGCGTTCAACCACTGAACTATGTACATACTGGAATGGGCACTGAATCGCTTATTGCGAACCGAGAGAGAACCATATGTCATGTATTGATGTCCTTTTTAGTATAGTCAAGTTCAAAACTTTTGATCGTTGTTTAATTGACATGGGTAGGCAGAGCCGGCAACTTAGCAGAATTCCGAGTGTGGAGTTCTGCTATCGGTTAGGCGGGAGGGGCGGGGGAGGAGGGGAGGTGGCCAGACAAATTGTAACAAATTTTTACAAAATGGGGCCTTTAATTTGTTGAAAAACGTGAAAACAAAATATAAGCTTGTTTTGAAAATATATACATAATTTTGGAACAAATTGGTCAAATTTTGAGTGTGGAGTTCTCTACATATTCCATATATAAATGCCGGCACTGGTAATAGATACAATCGGTACAATACATTGACTACGTTTACACGACTCCGATTTACGCCGAAGTTATAACATCGATGTTATAACTACTGATGTTAGATGCCGTGTAAACGCTATTTTACGACGAAGTAACTACATCAATGTAATAACTTCGTCATAAAATAGCGTTTACACGGCATTTAACGTTCCTTCATCGTCCCTCGCCTACAACCGGTTTTACTGAGGTAACCTTCTCTCTATAGATCTTGAGTAGTTATCGATGTTATAACTTCGGCGTAAATCGGGCCGTATAAACGTAATCATTGAGCTATACAACACATTGGAGAACACCTTGAGTGTGGGGCTGGTTCCACTGGGCAAAAGAGAGAGCTATATTGCCGGGGGACGTCCATCTTCTTCGCAATGTTTTTGATTGACTAGCGATGATTATCTGTATTGTAAAACCCAAACTAAAAACATTCTCCGAGAAATTCCATTTATTTGAAAACAATTTTTAACCATAATTAAGAGATCTATAAAAATTTTTATAAATAATATATAATATTATTACTATGATGAACCTTTTTACGAATGAGATCATGGACAGTCATTAACTGCTACTGAGACAAATGTTTTTAATAACAATAGTAGACGAAAAAGGAAATAGACGTCCCCTGGTCACTATTGCTTGCCTTGTACCAAAAACTACACATTGGCTCTTAGGGGAAGGTGCTCTCCAGTATGTTATATAGCTCAATGCTTTAAGTTTACGGCCAGTACTTAACGCAACGTAACGCGTTACGAAGAAGCTTGTGCGGTGGCCCAAAGAAGGTGTGTGCCGCGAGAATCGGCTGAAAAGCTGAAGTAATTTTGAGTACTGGTTTAAAACAAGGGTAAATATGCATTCTAAGTTACACAGCACAGATTTTGTTGCGTTCTAGATATGTTGTAGAGGAAGTTATTATGAGTAATTCCTCGCAAAAATTAGGTGGCGGACAACATTGGTTTAGGACAGCGCTTGAAATTAGTTGCACATTTCGGGCCGATTCAGGAAACGACGCTTCCTGTTCCCCCACTATCGCCCGGCCGCTGGCGGTCGAGCCGCCGATAGCTCTGGCTCAGGAGCGTTTTATATTAGAAATAGGCTGGATTGTTTAGGCAACTCTCAGGAAATCGTAACATTTTCTTCACTACATAAATAATGTTTATTTTTATTAATACATAATATATATATATATATATATATTTAATTATTAATGAAAATAAACATTATTTATGTAGCAAAGAAAATATTACTATTTTCTGAGAGGTGCCTCAACAACCCAGCCTATTTCTTATATAAAACGTTCCTGCGTCAGAGCTATCGGCGGCTCGGTCGCCAGCGGCCGGGCGGTAGTGGGAGAACAGGAGGCGTCGTCTCCTAAATCAGCCCGAAATGTGCAACTAATTCCGAGCGCTGGTTTAGGAGATATAACAAATAAAAGTTTCACAATTTTAATGCTCTACTTTAAGTGTTATAAGCTGATATTACGAGCAGTAAAGTTTATGTACGTTATATTAAACTATTGAAGAATGTAAACAAAGCTACATGGTCATTTTGTCATATTTTGTCAACAATCGGCTTTTCCTATTTCTCGCAGTTAATTATTTTTAAATTTAACTCACAGTTGAGAACATGGTGACTTGTGAATAACACCGTAACTGCAATTTCTCACAATCACATAAGTGACTTCACCAGTAAAGACCTTAATAATGGTGAATTGTATCTACGTTGTTTTAAGTACAGGTATGTGACACAAAAGATTTAATTATTTATTTAATTTATTAAGCAAATTTATTATCTTGACCTCAATTGTATATATAAAATCACTAAGATGTATAATTATATTAGGACCTTGAATAAGTTCTCGCTGTTTTTTTTGTTAAAAAAAAACATTAATTTAAAATATAAGGCTTACAATAACTTTACTCAAAGTATTGTCCATCATTAGAGACCACTTTCTCCCATCTTTCTGGCAGTAATTGAATCCCCCGTCGAAAAAACGATTCATCTTTTGACGCAATCCATGAATCGACCCATTTTTCGGTTTCTTCGAAAGAATGGAAGCGCTGCTCGCTCAAACCATGCGCCATCGACCGAAACAAGTGGTAATCCGAGGGGGCTATGTCCGGTGAATACGGCGGGTGAGGTAGAACTTCCCATTGAAGCGTTTCCAGGTAAGTTTTGACTGGTTTTGCCACATGTGGCCGAGCATTGTCATGTAACAAAATGACTTTGTCGTGTCTCTGCCCGTATAGTGGCCGCTTTTCTTTTAGAGCTCGACTCAAACGCATCATCTGAAGTCGATAGCGAGCTCCCGTGATAGTTTCATTAGGTTTCTTCGTCTTCAAACTTTGTCGGTGCTCCAGAACGTTCTTTATCTTCAAGGTCAAAGTCATTATTTTTAAAGCGCCTAAACCAGTCTCTGCATGTCGTATTCGACAGAGCATTGTCACCATATGTTTCAACAAGAATTCTGTGTGCTTCAGCTGCAGATTTCTTTTGAATAAAGCAGTGCAATAAAATTCCCCGCAAAAACACTTTATTTGGCACAAAAGTAGACATTTTCGCAATAGGTAATTAAACACGTGGTTGACACTGTGGTAAACTGTATCTACTAGAATTTGAGGTTACATATAGTACTACTTAGCTGATGCGTTTCCGTACGAAATTCCATGCACAGAGTGCCGCTACGCCATCTTTTAAGAAACAGCGAGAACTTATTCAAGGACCTAATAGATAAAAAGGAACACTAAAGATGGTTGAATGATCAGCCGAAACGTTTGTTAAACATTGGTTTAATAAAAAATATATATCAAGAAATACAATCTACTTGGGCTTGAGATCCTCCTACCACTATATCTATTTAATTATTTTTTTTTTACTTCTCATTCTGGTGAAAAATATTTACGGAATACGTTTGCAGCATTGACAAAGTTTTAGTCGCCGAAATACTGGCTTTAAAATAAAATTTTATCGCGATACGTTATTCTTTACACATATTTATTTTGCAATTTGTGATACACTACCTAATCTAACCTAAAACACTGTTTACACAAACCACTCGTTCTCCGCGTCAACTGATCATACAGAACTGAAACTTCACACAAAGGTCGCTAAGGGATATCACAATATGGTTCAAGTATTGACTGATAAATCGTGCCCCTAGTATTGTCGTAAAAATATCAGTCCGGGTATTTATAGACCGCACTGTGTACAGTAGACTGTTATAGTAAGTATTCTTCAATACTTAACCTCCCTTAATACCTAAGTGTTGACGAATACTAATCTCTAATCCTTAATATTCACCAATACTGACTGTCAATACTCAGTATTCATCAATACTTAACTCACTCAATACTTTAGTATTGACCAATACTGACTCTTAATCACGGTGTAAGAATATAAAGTGATTTCACGACCATTGTATTCTATCAAAAAATCTGTGATCAAGATGTCATAGTTAAGGCATGTCACACAAGATGTCACGTTGGTGCAAGATCCCAAGTAAAAAAAGATAGAAGATGTGGATAGATGTGAATAGAAAAGGATAGATGATGAATCTCTAAAGCACATCTATATATAATTATAGTCCTAAATAATACAAATTTTTTAAAATAAAACTTTTAACATTGTGTATAAAAATATATATTACTGACAAAATATTTTTTTATTTTTTTATAACAAATTATTCTTAGTTAAATTTTCAGAAAAAATAATTAATAATGTATTCCAGTCTTTATAGAAAATTAAGTTTCTTTAAGAAAATAAATATTTATAATTAAGTTCCGCAGGACAATAAAATTTTAATAAAATTTCTATATATGTATATATACAGGGTGTCAATTAAGTCCCGGGACGGCTGAATATTTTTTCATGTAAGGTATTTTTGAAAAAAGTCAAGGTCATTTCTGAAGTAATTTTCAACGAGGAATTCAACGGTGACCTTTAATTTGACCTTGAGCTTGACCTTCAAGGTCATTTCAAGGTTAGGTTAGGTTTTTTAAATAGAAACCCCTATTTTTGATTTCAAAATCTAATAGCTGGTGTCAAGAGCTTTTCAAAACACTATAATGAAGTTATTTTTCATTAAATACTTTTCGAGTTATGAGGCTTGTAAATTACAGTATTTTGACATAAAATACAAAATATCTTGTAAAACATTCAATTTTTGGGAATCTTACCTTAATACTTTTATGCATAAAATAATGAGACGAATCAATTGGTATAAAGAAAACACATAGTTGCTTTCAAGAAAAAATATATAGTTTGCAACATGCAACTGCATACTTTTTCTTGAAAGCAACTATGTGTTTTCTTTATACCAATTGATTCGTCTTATTATTTTATGCATAAAAGTATTAAGGTAAGATTCCCAAAAATTGAATGTTTTACAAGATATTTTGTATTTTATGTCAAAATACTGTAATTTACAAGCCTCATAACTCGAAAAGTACTTAATAAAAAATAACTTCATTATAGTGTTTTGAAAAGCTCTTGACACCAGCTATTAGATTTTGGAATCAAAAATAGGGGTTTCTATTTAAAAAACCTAACCTAACCTTAAAATAACCTTGAAGGTCAAGCTCAAGGTCAAATTGAAGGTCACCGTTGAATTCCTCGTTGAAAATTACTTCAGAAATGACCTTGACCTTTTTCAAAAATACCTTACATGAGAAAATATTCAGCCGTCCCGGGACTTAATTGACACCCTGTATATATATATATATATATATATATATATATATATACATATATATTTAAAGTCCCTCAACACGTAGCCACCTAGCGGTTCAATGTGGAACAATGACAGGAAAATCACAAAAATTTGTTGCCGTGAAATTACCTTATATTCTTACACCGTGCTCTTAATACTCAGTATTACAACCTGAATACTAATTGTAAGTATTTATTACAATCTCAATACTAAGCATTGAGCCTCAATATTTATTTTCCGTAAGAGTATTAGCAAATACTTCAACATTTGATACATTTTCATTATTTTTTGATGATTTGCTTATCGGAAAAATATTGAATTGGACAAATGTTTGGGCTTCATTTTTATGTACTACACATTCTTCCCCTAATTCAAACATGAAAAAATGGAAGCCGATTATAGTCGAAAAAATAAAAAAATTTTTAGGACTGCGTATTATAATGGGAAACATTCACATGCTTATTCTGAAGTCATATTGGAATACAAATATACTATAATACCATCCTTTATTTGGAAAAACAATGTCTAGAAACTACTTTGAGTCTATACTTCGCTGTCTTTGTTTTTATGACGAAATAGACGATATAAGACAATCACATCGCTTACATAAAATTGATAAGGTATTGACACAATTACTGCAAAATTTTCAAAACACTTATTATCTGAGTCAAAATTTATCAATAGATGAGGCTATGTTCTTATAGAGAAGTCGTTTTTCCTTTAAACAATATATTCCACAAAAAAGCAAAATATGGAATAAAACTGTATGAATTATGTACTCCCGACGGATTCGTATTAAATATTCTTATTTATTCAGGAAAGGACACTGTTACTAATGAAAATGGTCATGCTGCTTGTGTTGTCTCTGAGTTGTTAAAAAATTATATAGGAAAAGGTCATACTGTTTATATAAACAATTTTTATAATAGTGTCGAATTAACCACGTTCCTTTATAACGATAAGACGCTCGTTGTTGGAACGCTTAAAAAAAATCGTAAAGGTAATCTCAAAATTGTACTTGAAAAAAAATTAAATACGGGAGAATTTATTTTTAGAAGGAAAAGTAACATTTTAGTGCAAAAATGGAAAGATAAACGGAACGTCTTAACAATATCAACAAAACATAAGACATTGTTACAAGAAGTACTGTGTAGAAATGGAAAAAAAAATAAAATCTTATATAATTATCGATTATAATAAAAACATGTTTGGAATTGACAGATTGCGATCAAATGTTAGCTTATTATTCTACACCACGAAAATCGATACGCTGGTACATGAAAGTTTTCTTTCACTTATTTGATGTGGCAATTTGGAATGGATGTTGGTTGTTCAATAAAGTTAATTCTGTAGCAATGTCTTATGTAGACTATAGAAATAATATTGCATTGAAATTGCTAAATGCCGATAGCGTAATACCTACGCTTCAACGTAGCAATGATTTAAATGTACATTTCCCGATAAAATTAAATAAAAGGTTGAGATGTCGTGTATGCGCAAAAAAAAGCAGCGCACTGCCATTTGGTACGCATGTGAAGTTTATAAAACTAACAATAACGCTCTAATAGGTTTATGCTTTGATAAATGTTTTAAATATATCAAAAAATGTAAATAAATCACATTTTACTTCAAAAATAGCTTCTATTTATTAATAATTACTTAATTATTACTTAATTATTATTACTTAATTATTATTTTCCAATAAATAATCTATTCATTTTTCTAAAATTGACGTGTCACATATGTGTGACGTGTGGTCTATATTCAAAATATTTGTCTCACAGCTCAGTGTCACATATTTGTGACACGTTGGGAAACATGTTCATTATTCCTATTTATTACATTTCATGTGTGCATTCATGAAAATTTGCAATATATTGTACAAAAATACTAAAAACAAAGCACGGTCTGTGTTACGCGTTTTCTCAAATCGACCGTGGTAGCGAACGTGTTAACGTTTTTCTGTTAGTAAAGTGTTTACTAACTCGTACATAGTGCAATGGAAGAGGAATTGGAAGTGTCGTTAATGTCATTTCCTGTGAAGGAAAACAAAGCAGGCCAAGTAAATATTGATGAATAAAAATTAATAATTTCCCAAACAGTACGCGTGTCCAAAATTGGGACATAAGACGTCTTTAAACATTCAACTGTGTAATTTAAATATATTACAACGATTTCGATTTGACATTACATTGAAATGTCGACATTATTTCACCAACTTAATTTTCTTCCCGGGCCCGAGTGTATTGTATTTGCGTATACGGTACTGACAACGAGTAGCGTGCATTCTCTCCCCACTTTGTCCGCTATACTTCTCCTATACGCAGACCGAACCTACTCTCTCGCTGGACAGAGTATAGCATGGTAGTGTCCATTCCAGTATTAGCCCAGTCAATAAAGTGAAATTTTATCAAAATCTCAAAATAATTCGCGGAAATCTGATAATTTACAGAGGTGTTCCGTTAGTGTCTGCCAATTATGTTTGAAAAACCCCCATGATTCCCTCCCCCCCCCCTTTTGCTTCGCTCGCAATCACACTGAGAAAAAAATCCAGCGACTCTAATCGGAAAAAACCGTTTGAACATCTTATCCGATTGATTTTGAATGGATTTGGAACTATCCAATAAAATGATGGATGCCTTTATCCGATAAAATAAAATTTCCAATGAAATATGAACGGATAATGAGCTGCGATTTACTTATCCGTTTAAATTGATATATAATATGATCAGACATTGCACTTGATCGGATAAAAATAAGGTATTTTTTCCGATCAAGCTGAATGTTCGATCTAATGTACTATATCCGATTAAAATATTATCCGACAAAGTGTAATATCCGATGGAATACAATTTATCCGTTCAGAAGTCCGATGAAATACATGTGTACACATTTCGAAGTCGCGCGTGCACTGGTAACTCGATTGTGATTGGTCGTGCTAACAGTCGTACCGATGGGCCCAGCGTGCACGAGCCTGTACTCTATTGTCTCGTGTTCGTTATCGAAGCAGCGTGAAGGCAGTGTGACGCAATATTGTGTGCAATATTATATATATAATAGTGTATTACATGTCAATTATTAAGAAGTGAAAGAAATGAGTTGTAATACAGTTAGAACTGTTCTTGAAAAACTCAAAGTAGAAGAAGAAGTGATACAAATATTCAATTTCTTAATATTAATTGGTATATTTAAGGGGAAAATTCCGATCAGATGTTAGATCTATTGATCGGACATAATATAATCGGACTATTCGTTCAAAAAGTAACAAACGGATATTTTTTAATCGGAATTTTTTGATCGGTCATTTCAGCCTTTATCGGTTATTTTTTTCGTTTGAAGGGATCGATAATATCCGTTTGTTACCTTTTGAATAAATTTTCCGATCAATTTTAACCGGATTTTTCTTTCAGCGCAGAGAAAAAAGGTTTTTGCGACATAAAATTTGAAATTCCGCTTTGGAGCAAAATCTATTGGTAGTTTCTTCGCAATACTCAGTACGAGCAAGTAAGTAATTTGTCTAAAACCGCTTTTGAAAGAGAAACAAACTTTTATTAAAAGTTGTTACGCGCGTATTATTTGCGTTGCCTTACGACACGTACTACACCAATTAGGCAGCATGGCGAGTTGTTATTTGGGACCAAAAACTGATCATACCGAGCGAGCACCCAAAGTTCACTCCGCGCGATCTTGAAACCATCCGGAAAGCCAGTATTGAGCGAAAAGAGGACATTGCCGAAAAACTCTCTACAGGGAGGTACTATGCGAGTTCATAAGAAGTGCCGTAAAGTCTAACTAAAACAAAACAGTATTGTTTTACTTTTCAAAAAAATTGTCGTATATATTAAACCTTTCAAAAAAACCTGTCATATATATTAAAATTTTCAAAAAAAGCTATCCTATATACTTCTTACAAAAAAATATGATATCAGGAAATGGCACCAAGTGGGACTAAAGAACTATAAAAAAACTTGTACACTATTTCTATAAAACTCTTCTATAAAACTCTTGTACATAAAGCTGTCGTATATATAATTAATTATATTATATACTATATTTTATCTTATTTTACATATATTATACTATATATACTATATATATTATTAGATATACTATATATATATAAGACAATTATCCTCTCTTAGGTCGTTCACGGATAATAATCGACACAATATGTTTCTCTGTAAACAAAGTTTAAAATTTATTCACTATTCACAACTATTTACAATGTTCACACTCTTACCTGTAAACAAAGAAACGACAATTAAAGCCTATTATTATCCTTTTATTTACACTAACTTAATCTCTAGTCTTTCACAATATCTTTTAACTACTTTATCTTTCTCTCCTAATTCTTCCTTGCATACGTGTGCTCGTTTCTCTTTGTCTATCTTTTCCTCTCGTCTCTGTCTCCCTGTCTGTCGATAATCAGTCGATGTATTTCTCGTATTGCTCGTTCCATCTAGCGGGGTCAGTTTGCATGGTGCGCCGAGTCCGAGGAGCGCGGCTCGTTTAAATTGAAGAAAATACTTTTTCTTTACATCTCCCCCCCTAGGATGAGAATCGTCGCAGCGCATTCTCACCTTAGGTTTTCCGGTTTAATCCTCTTCATCTGTGTCCTCATCCATTCCCGATATTGGGATCAGTTTTGTTATGTGGAACAAGCTTGTCTCTGATTTTTTTCTATTAGTCTTAATTTTGTATATCGAGTTCGATATTTTTTTCGTTATCTTAAATGGTCCAATTCTCAAATCGTCTAGCTTTTTCCTGTTTAATCTATTACCATTTTCTATATATACCATGTCACCTGTATTAAACTCGTGATGTTTCCTATTTTTATTAAATAATTTTTTATTATAATCATGTGACTTAATGGTTCTTTCTAGGGCTAATTTCTTATCTTTCATCCAGTCCTCCTGGTGTTGTCCTCTTCTTAATTCTTTAGGTAAAATACTTGTGTCCGTGCCATCCAGCAGATACTTTGATGCAAAACCAGTGACCGTATGTTCTGTCTCATTGTATCTTTCTACACATTCCCTAGCAACCGTTGTCCAAGCTTTTTCCTTTTTACCTTCTTTTATTTTACATCTTATTTTATTGACTAGCGTCTGGTTTAATCTTTTGTTTAAGCCATTTGAAAATGGTGCATTTACAGCAGTGAAAATCAGTCTAACATCGTTTTCTTCTAGGTATTCTTTAAATTCCCTCGAATTGATGCCTGGGTATTGGTCTGTGAGTATTGTTTCAATCTTGTCTGTTTCTAGTACGTTTTTTACTAGCTTGATAAAATCAGTAGCATTTTGTGTCTTCGAAGTTGTAATAACTGCGTATCTGGTAAAATGATCAACCAGTAGGTGAAGGTATTTTTTGTCGATCTTAGTCCTCCAAAGCCTCCAATAGTGTCTATTGACATTATTTCAAACGGTCTGGTTGCTGGTCCTAACTGTGACATCAGACCATATTTTTCTTGGCTTCTAGACTTATTTTTGGTACATATTTCACATGTCTTGCATATTTTTTTTATATTTTCTGTTAGATTTCTGGCTGTATAATATGGACATATCTTATTTATTGTTTGTCTAATCCCTATGTGGCACTATTCATAATGTATTTCTTTTATTATCTCTATACTTGATTCTTCGGATAAAATTATCTTCTCTTTATTTCTGATTTTTCTATAGAATATTCCATCTTTTTTAATTAATTTCGCTTCCCTTTTCTTTATCCATTTATTTTCATTTTGGTCTATCTTTATTTCCTCTATCTTCATTAAATTTACTAATTTCAGTACTTCTTCCGTATTCTCGCTTGGTTCTAATACTGGATTTCGGCTTAGGCAATCCGCTTCGGCGTTATCTTTTCCTGGGACATATTTTATTTGAAAGTCGTATTGTGATAAATAATAATTTATGTCACCTAGTTCTTCATCCGTTTTAGCTTTGATGTTCATGTTCTCTAGCGGTTTATGGTCTGAATACACTTCAAATCTTCTACCGATCAACCAGTGTTGCCAATATTTTACCGCTTCTTTGACAGCCAGGCTTTCCAAATATATCGCTTTTTTTCTTTTTTGGGATTCGTTTAATTTCTTTGAGAAGTACGCTACTGGCTTCTCTATTTCGTTGTGCTGTACCTGTTTTAATACTGCGCCTATACCTTCAAGTGATGCGTCTGTGTAAATCCGTATAGGCAAATCTTTGTCGAATATCTCTAGCACTGGTTGAGAGCATAGCAATTTTTTTATTTCTGTAAAAGACCTTTCACAATCTCCTGCCCATATAAATTTTTCATTTTTCCTCAATAATCTATGTAGTGAGTCTAACAATATCGAGCTTTTCGGTATGTACTCATGATAAAAATTGACTTTTCCTAAGAATTGTCTGATATTTTTTTGTGTTTTAGGGGTTGGAAAATTTTGAATTGAAATTAAATTATCTTTCACTGGTCTCACTGTATTGTTTTCTATTATGTGTCCGAGATATTTCACTGATTTTGCTGCAAATGTACATTTTTTTAGTTTTAACCTGAAACCTTCATTTATTATCGCATCCAGTACTCTTTTTATATGTTCTACATGTTCTTGAAATGATTCTGAAAAAATTAATATGTCGTCTATATAGTTTTCTGTGAATTCTTTAAGATTATGTTTTCTTAATATGTTGGATAAAATTCTTTGGAAAATTGCTGGTGACGTCTTTAATCCGAATGGTAGGCATGTCCATTGAAAGTGTCCATCCTGTGTTACGAATCCTGTTTTCTTTCTATCTTCAATGCGTAGTGGGATCGACCAAAAAGCAGAATTTATATCTAGTGTAGTATAGTATTTGCAGTTTCTTGTTTTTATTATCAGGTCGTCTATTAGTGGAAATGGTTGGGCCTGTGGTATAATAATCTTATTTAAGTCTCTGAAGTCTATACATAATCTAGATTTCTTTCCTTCATCTCTTTTATAGGCTAATGTCACTGGCGCAGCGAAAGGGCTGTAGGATTCTTCAATTATTCCTTTCTCTAGTAACTTCCCCACTTGCTCTTCAATTTCTTTTTTATTCTCTATTGTACATCTGTATGGTCTTTTACTTCAGTATTTATCCACAATTAGATCTATTCTAGCCTCATAGTCTGTTACCGAACCGATGTCATATTTGTCTTTTGCAAATATGGGGTTATATTCTTCTATTAGTTTTTTTATCCTGGTTTTCTTTATATTATCTAAATGGTCTAGAATAACTTTAAATTCATCTTCTTTGATGTGTTCGTTAAAATTTACGAAGTATTGTTTATTTTTATTGTAATTATCTGTTTTTATTTTTAAATCTGGTTCTTTCTTTTGTGAAATTTGTAAATCTTCGTTCTGTATTAATTTAAAGTTTTTTATCATATCTAGCCCAATGATGAAGTCCTGAAAATTTTCTTCTTCAACTATGTACACGTCCATTTTTTTTCAGTATCAAATATTTTTATCTTAATTGTAATTAATCCTTTTGTTGTTCCCACACCATTAACCGTTTTCAAGTATATTTTATTTACATCGTTTTTTTTTTCTTTTATTTTAATCAGTCTTGAATTTATAAGTGATACCTGAGATCCTGGATCATATGTTCCTTGAATTTCTAGCTTATCTTCTATTAATAGCTTGACCCTGATTAATGGTGTATTTATTCGTTTTTTTTCTCGGTGTTTAACTTTACATCAATAACTGAGTTGTTACCTACTAAATTTGTTGTGTTGGTATATTTTCCTTCGTCTTTTGTTTTGAACCAACATTTTTCTGCAGGGTGATATCTAATGCCTTTATTCAAACTTTCGCATGTTCTGCACGGTTTTTTTTCTTCACTTTTCTTTTTATATCCAAACTCATTTTTGTGTAGATAAGCTTTTTTATATATTAGATTTTCATATTTCCTGACTTCGTTAAATAAAGCGGTTGAATCTTGGCATTGTTCTCTGTCTATTTTGTTTATAATAAATTCTGGCAATTCAATTGCTATTAGGGTTGTCAGTGTTTTTGAATCTATATCTTTATTCATGTACTTAACAAAAGTCTTTCTTTCTTTATTGCATAATCCGTAAGTGCTCCTTCTTTATATCTAAATGATAAAGCATATTTCACAGTGCTCTATCCTTTATCCGCAAAGGTCTCTAAAAATCTATCTTTCCATTCATCCCATCTGGCCTCAACAGTTAACTTTGTTAATGTTGCACAGTGCCAGTCTGAACAGGATCTGTCTAAAAACAATCTTAGTATTTCTATCTTTGTTTCATCTTCTATAATGTCGAATCTTGTACACTCTTTCTCGAATGTTTCTATCCATTGTTTCGCGTTTGAATGTTTGCTGGTAAATTTTTCAATCATAAACTTTTCCGAAATTTGTTTTAAATTCTTCCCTTCTTCCTTTCTTTTTGATGACTCCACAAGTTTTTCCAATATTTTTGTTAAGTTATCATTTTGTGTTTTATCTTCTGATTTTTCCTCGTCTATTTCTTCTAGATATTGGTTCTCAAATTGCAAATTCTGGTCTTCATCTATGTAAATATTTTTTAACTCTTTTGTCATTTTTATCCACACTTTTCTTTTTTGGTGTCTTGTTTTCAGAGTGTTTTTTAATTTACTATAATTTTCTGTTTTTGTTAATTCCTTGTGATAACCTATATGTCTAAACTCTGCAGGTAGGACATACCTTTTCCCTTCCTCTGTATTAATTGAGGTTATACTAATTATATTTGTTTTGTCATTCTTGTTTGATGCTACTACTGTAAACTCAAATTGTAGTTTTTCCATATTGACTAAAATTGTCGTTTTATAAGACAATTATCCTCTCTTAGGTCGTTCACGGATAATAATCGACACAATATGTTTCTCTGTAAACAAAGTTTAAAATTTATTCACTATTCACAACTATTTACAATGTTCCCACTCTTACCTGTAAACAAAGAAACGACAATTAAAGCCTATTATTATCCTTTTATTTACACTAACTTGGTCTCTAGTCTTTCACAATATCTTTTAACTACTTTATCTTTCTCTCCTAATTCTTCCTTGCATACGTGTGCTCGTTTCTCTTTGTCTATCTTTTCCTCTCGTCTCTGTCTCCCTGTCTGTCGATAATCAGTCGATGTATTTCTCGTATTGCTCGTTCCATCTAGTGGGGTCAGTTTGCATGGTGCGCCGAGTCCGAGGAGCGCGGCTCGTTTAAATTGAAGAAAATACTTTTTCTTTACATATATTATAAAAAAATTAAAAAAATATTTAAAAAATAAAAATATTTATTAAAAAACGCAAAAAAATTTAACGCTGCTACAGTAAACTACATGTTAATTTCATTACTTTGAGGTGTAGCAGCGCCAAGTTTTTTTGCGTTTTTTAATAAATATTTTTATTTTTTAAATATTTTTTTTATTTTTTTATAATATATAGTATATCTAATAATATATATAGTATATATAGTATAATATATGTAAAATAAGATAAAATATAGTATATAATATAATTAATTATATATACGACAGCTTTATGTACAAGAGTTTTATAGAAGAGTTTTATAGAAGAGTTTTATAGAAATAGTATACAAGTTTTTTCATAGTTCTTTAGTCCTACTTGGTGTCATTTCCTGATATCATATTTTTTTGTAAGAAGTATATAGGATAGCTTTTTTTGAAAATTTTAATATATATGACAGGTTTTTTTGAAAGGTTTAATATATACGACAATTTTTTTGAAAAGTAAAACAATACTGTTTTGTTTTAGTTGTGACAAGAACGTGTACTTGGCGCCTTTTTTTTACCTTTTTTTAAAAAAGGTAATTTTTTGATAGATATTTCTTTTTTTTTAATAATATATATACGACAGTTTTTTTTATTTAATATATACAACAATTTTTTTGAAAGGTAAAACACTGTTTTGTTTTGATTGTAATAAAATTGACTAGAAATTATAAATATTGTTGGAACTAACTTAGTATACATAGAACAGAAATATTAAACTTTGAGTTATTTAATTTTATTTATTTTAGACAAATCATACACTAAAGTCTCTAAACAATTGTCACATAAGGCATAGTGATAATTGGTATGATTGTATAAATTTTAATTTTATCATACTTTCTGTCAAAAAAGCACATGATTCGAGACTTTAGTGTATGATTTGTCCAAAATAAATAAAATTAAATATCAAAGTTTAATATTTCTGTTCTATGTATATAAATCTGAGCGCCGCCATATTAAAAATCTGAGTTGAGTGCGTTCTGATTGGTTGCGTGCTGACGACGCTGACCAATAAGACATGCGTTACATTTTAGCGTGACATCCGAGAAAAATGATGATTTTTTAGATTTCTCGACTTTGGATGCATATATCGTGATTTATAAAGCACACAGAGCAAAAACAAGCATATTTTTCTTATGTAATTTGGGTATGCGCTTTCGATTAAGCCTATTACCAACTCAATCGGCCCAGCCGTTATTAAAATCCGATAATCTCGGCTCATCTGAACCTTCCGTCTCGCGTAAAGATACACGGTCGGTCTTGCGCTGCGCGTGAACTTGGCGCGAGACACTACCGTGTCTCTTGATATTTGTCCCGAGAACATTGCTAAAGTAAAGCTCGTAGCGTTAAATCAGCCAGAAATCCTGATGCGTCAAATGTAGAATATATCGCAGTATATTAAAATTATTGAAAAAGAGTAAACTTTACGGAATTTTATATTTCAATTCATTGTCAGTCAAGTTGGGCCAAGAGGGTAAAGTCAAGGTGGATATATGTTGAATAGATTAATTCATTCACTGTTTTTGTTTCATAAATTATTTTCCCGTAGTCACTACAAGCGAAACTTCAAAGTGTAATATGCGCTGATAACTAACTTGCATATGACAACGCGCTGCGCACGAAATGCAGCGATTATCTATAAGGGTGTAATGTGAAAGGGATGCTTTAGCAATAATTTAATTTTTTTTCGCAAATATGTAATAACATGTTATTTTTATATTTATTTAATGACTATTGCTCAACACAAGTGCGGTATAAACGATGCGTCATGCAGCGCGACGCATATAGTATGATACTGATGACTCATTTTTGAAAGATGCGATTTCGGAACATAATAAAATCATATATGGTTGAATTCAGCGTAAAAAATGCTACAACTTTTGTCATTACAAAAATTTTAAAATTCAAAAAAATAATAACAAAGGGTGGGGGTAAATAGAAAAAAATTACATTTTTTGAAAATTTTACTACACAGTTATAAAGCCCATTACAAGCCATACAACTTCTATTTGAAACATTTTTTTATATCTCCTACGGTTTTGGCGATATTTACACACAAAGAAAAAACCCGTTTTTTTCAAAGGGATGTTTCACCCCTTAAATTTGAGTTAGAGCCGGTATAAAAAAATACGTGTCTCCTCAAATTGTATGTTTTACAACATATTTCAAGGAGAATCAAATCGAGGGAGGGGGACACTTGTGAACATCCCTTGTTAGATCTATTTGACTGCATTTGTAAGATGTATTTGACTGCATTGTATGTTACCGTTCCTCCACTAATCTCCACAGTACAGTAACTCTTGCTAATATGCAGTAATTAAAAATAAACAGTTAAAAATTTTTCAGGTGTGTAATCTTTTGATAGAGGTAAATGTTAAGAAACAAACGTGGCTAATCGAGTAAAGCGAGTGGCAGGAACATTGAAAATCTTGTGTTTGAAAACTGCTTTTGTAACATTTTTTTTCCTTTTTTGGATATTTGTTACTAGCACTGTACCATCAAATAAATTATTAGATAATGCTTTTGGCTAAAAAATATTATTTTATATTTATTAATAATAATTGCATATGTTAAATTGCATTTTGTCGCAATATGTATGTTGTAAAATAACTTCATTTTTCTATTTACAATAGCAAATCAGTACTATTTCTAAAATAATTAGTTATTAGTTTAATATATGCAAATATATTATTAATATATGTAATAATATTTTTTAGCCAAAAAACATTATTAACTAATTTACACTGTTAGAAATATGGAAAAAAGAAAAAAAAAGTTGCTAAAATCAAGTCTCGAATACGGGACGTCGAATATTTTAGGCACTCGTTTTACTCGATTAGAAGTGCTTGTTTTTTAGCATTTGTCGTCCGCTATGTATTTACGTCGGCTCGATGGTAGCAAGACAGAGACATCCGCGCTCTCTCTCTCTCTCTCTCTCTCTCTCTCTCTCTCTCTCTCTCTCTCTCTCTCTCTCTCTCTCTCTCTCTCTCTCTCTCTCTCTCTCTCTCTCTCTCTCTCTCTCTCTCTCTCTCTCTCTCTCTCTCTCTCTCTCTCTCTCTCTCTCTCTCTCTCTCTCTCTCTCTCTCTCTCTCTCTCTCTCTCTCTCTCTCTCTCTCTCTCTCTCTCTCTCTCTCTCTCTCTCTCTCTCTCTCTCTCTCTCTCTCTCTCTCTCTCTCTCTCTCTCTCTCTCTCTCTCTCTCTCTCTCTCTCTCTCTCTCTCTCTCTCTCTCTCTCTCTCTCTCTCTCTCTCTCTCTCTCTCTCTCTCTCTCTCTCTCTCTCTCTCTCTCTCTCTCTCTCTCTCTCTCTCTCTCTCTCTCTCTCTCTCTCTCTCTCTCTCTCTCTCTCTCTCTCTCTCTCTCTCTCTCTCTCTCTCTCTCTCTCTCTCTCTCTCTCTCTCTCTCTCTCTCTCTCTCTCTCTCTCTCTCTCTCTCTCTCTCTCTCTCTCTCTCTCTCTCTCTCTCTCTCTCTCTCTCTCTCTCTCTCTCTCTCTCTCTCTCTCTCTCTATATATATATATATATATATATATATATAACCGAACGGCCGAGTGCACACGGACGCGTGACGTAAACATTTCTTAGTTAATTGGGACTCGAGAGCCGGGAGCCCGGTAGGAGATATCGCATCACTGCATTTGACCACATGTCAGTGTAGTGAGTTATCTGACAAACAAATACGTATACATGGACATTACGCCGATAACGTCAATCTTATTTTTAGTTCCATCGAAATGATGGCGCTTTCGCATTTTAGTTCAGCTAGCACTCCAGCATCTTAGTAAAAATAATATTTTAATTTTTAAAATCAACAATACGCTGTTTTGTATTGTAGACAAGATAATTTGATAGGTTGAAGAAGTTTGTACCTATGTTTTTTGATAGTAGAATTTAAAGAACGTCATTCTTTCTCAATGTTCAATTTTTCTATATAATAATTATGTCCAAAAGTAATACTTACTGCATGTCTACATATTTTTGGATACTCGTCCAAAACACATTCTGAGGTAATAGATACAATAACATGTACCATATAACAGGTGCTGTAACAATTAAAATTACAAAATACTTATTAAGTAATTTACAGTATATTTTTGTTTTATTTTTATAAAATTGTTTTTATACATATACAGGGTGAACCATTTAACTTGGCACAACGGAATATCGTAAGAACTATGCATTTTGAAAAAAAATGTTTTAGACAAAACTTGCTTGGTTTCGAGGGAGAAACATAATAGCGTCATTGATTTTTAAGTTGGTGGACGTTTTCAAGGTCAATCCAAGGTCAACTTTTTTTTAAAATGGAAACTTATATTTTTCTTTACGACATATTATTCTATGTAAAAAAACAAACAACTTTTGTCTGAATCATTTTTCCATCCGACTTCCATATTCGAAAATATAAAAAAATTCAATTGTTTTTCAAAATATTTTATTATAACATTTTTGTTACATTTGCAACTGTGAAACTCACTTTAATAAATGCTCAAAGTGATAATCTTGCACTTCCAAGCACTTATTTACACGTTTTATGAACGATTGATGCACAGATAGTAGAGTTTTTTTCTTGATACTTCTGCAAGCATTTATGATTCGCTCTTTCATATTTTCTGGAGTTGTTGGTGAGTCATGATATACCTTTTCTTTAAGGTAGCCCCATAAAAAAAATCCACTGGTGTAAGATTAGATGACCTAGCCGGCCAGCTGGACTACTTCGACCTATCCAACGCCTATTATAATTTCGATGTAATACTTGTTGTGCAGTATGTGAATAATGCGATGGGCAACCATCATGCTGGAACCACATATTCCGTCTTTCTAGGTCGGGGTGGTCCAGTCCGTTGGCCGGCTAGGTCACCTGATCTCACACCAGTGGATTTTTTTTATGGGGCTATCTTAAAGAAAAGGTACATCCCACGACCCACCAACAACTCCAGAAAGTATAAAAAAGCGAATCATAAATGCTTGCAGAAGTATCAAGAAAGAAACTCTACTATCTGTGCATCAATCGTTTATAAAACGTGTCAATAAGTGCTTGGAAGTGCAAGGTCACTACTTTGAGCATTTATTGAAGTGAGGGTCACAGTTGCAAATGTAACAAAAATGTTATAATAAAACATTTTGAAAAACAATTAAATCTTTTTATGTTTTGAAATATGGAGGTCGGATGGAAACATGGTTCAGACAAAAGTTGTTTGTTTTTTTACATAGAATAATATGTCGTAAAGAAAAATATAGGTTTCCATTAAAAAAAAGAAGTTGATCTTGGATTGACCTTGAAAATGTCCACCAACTCAAAAATTAATAACGCTATTTTGTTTCCTCCTCGAAACCAAGCAAGTTTTGTTTAAAACATTTTTTTTTTAAATGCATAGTTTTCACGATATTCCATTGTGCCAAGTTAAATGGTTCACTCTGTATGTAAATAAATTATATTTTAATTAATTTGTAAGTTTTCATACATTTTCTTATAAATTTTTCAAATCTATGTATAATTATCAATATTTTAAAATTATACATTCTTAAATCATATGCAGTTTTTTTTAGTATTATTTACTTAAACTTACATTTGAGATAATATGGAGGTGATCTTATTAAATGATCTGTAGAGATATTTCTGTCACACGTTAATGTAAGAGGATCTATAACAGAAGGAGTATCGAAACGTAAAGACTCCTGTTGTTGTTGGACAACAAATAACTCCATTATGTTAGGCAGGTATAATGGAATCTGGAAAATTTGATATAAGCGAATAAATATTTAATTCAAAAATATATTTGCATTAGCAATATGCATTTAGCGCTGCTGATTGCAGCTATTAAACTTTTGATTGTTTTTATCGTAAAGTCTAAAAATATAATAAAGATATCAAACAACCTTATGTAAGATATACGTTCCAATGAATGTTACAAAACCTTCTTTTAACCACAGAAATACGTCATTGTACCAAAACTGTATCACTTTACGTGACATAAAGTTTGCTACTTCCAGTTGGCGCACAACGGGATTTAATATTTCATTATATATAATATCTTCTTCTCTGAAAATTGTTTTCATGTAATAAAGTTACAATTAATGATATATAAGGCTCTACTGATTACTAAAATCAATTAAAATCAATAGGAGCGTAAAGAGCCACAATGCTAGTTCTTCGTGCGAAGGTTAAGATATATTCGTTAAAATTGTTTACATCAAATCAAATCAAACGTTTCAACCTGCCATCAGGCCTTCTTCAGTGTACATTAATAATAATACAAATAAAAAGAAAAATTTGCTCGCAAAATTTAACATAACGTAAAAGATGTGGAAGACATTAAAATCATCCTTTCCATGCGATTGTAGTTCGGTAGAAAATAAGTTAGTATTGAATTAAATTCATGTCAAAACGCTAGTCCACGTAGAGAGAACGAGGTAGAAAAACAGAGAATAGATAGTCTTTACATCTTACAAGTCAAGATCTTAATGGTCAAGATTAATGGTTTGATTTGATTTGATGTAAACAATTTTAACGAATATATCTTAACCTTCGCACGAAGAACTAGCATTGTGGCTCTTTACGCTCCTATTGATTTTAATTAATAAAGTTACATTCAAAATTTTTACTATAATTATGAAATTTAAGTCTGTATATCGTAGTTAGAGCACAAGTTCTCGCAGAAAGATTTCATTGCAATAAGTATTGTAACAGCACAGAAATTACAAAATATTGTTGTAATGTTATTGCTAGATATAATTATAACATTATATTTTTTTAATGTTTCCAGATATTGCAGGAATATCAGAAGATATTATGATGCAGTTTTATATTTTTGCATGTCTCTGTTATATTACATTATAATCTGCAATAATGCTGCAATGTATTTGAAATATTTTATGCTGTATAAATTATTACGAAATAATAAATAAGCATTTAACAATTTTTGATTAAAAATGAATTTAAAGATTACTGAATCTGAATTTTACAATAAGAATACAATAAAACTGCCGAATAGAGGATCACCTGCCAATGACTTCGATCTTGACATATGTTACCAAAGTCATAGTCCTAAGTAAAAAAAAGAAAAGGTTTTAGCCGTCAGTCACCGTTTATTAAAAATAAAAAATGTAATTTATGTATAAGTTATTTGTTTTATTAGTTTTATTTAATGCTTTTATCCCATACAGCACAGAACATTGCAATTACATTGCAGCAATGTTACAATCTTGCAAGTTGCAATGTAATATTGTTGAGACATTATTGGAACATGTAATTGTAATATTTCATGAGAATGTGACAGCAACATTTCAAAACATTACAAAAACAATATTCTGTAATTGCTAGTTTGTCCGTTTACCGCTATGCGACGCGCGTTGCGCAATCTATCTCGCATTTAAGTTTTAGTCATGATGATTATATAAAACTTGCAAAGAGTGGCTAGTAAGATTAAAGACATAGTAATTATTTTTATCAGCTTAATTTTTCTGATACGACCTCAACACAGGGAATTCAGATATTAAACTGATTGTTTAGAAATCGGACAGATAAATGTCTGAATGAATAAAAATTATCCTTTTATTGTATTAATTAGGATGTAGAGTCGAATTTCCATATAAATAAAATTTTATAATATAAATTATTTAAATTTAATTATCTGATTATTTAATTTTTATTATTTAATTATATTAGACTAAGTGTTTTTGCTATACATATATACATACATACATATATATACCGGTGACGCTCATATCCAAATTTTGGATGCAAAAAAATTGTGAACTTACACAATTGCAACGAGTTTTTTCTTATCTCTTTTGAATGTCTTTATATATTTTTAAAGTTTATCTATATTAAAATCTGAAGCATTCTGCATATTTGTAGTAAGGCGTTTCAATATTATAAATAGATTGCACTGTAACATTACTGTAGTCTTACATTGTAATATTTCCAAGAGCGGACATTTTAACGTCGTCGCAAGCTTGCAGTTACATTGCAGAAACATTTCGCAACTTCCATGCAATATTATAATGTTTCAATGTAAAGTTTATGCAATGTTTCTGCAATTTTTCGATGCTGTATGGGATATTTCGTAAGAGGTTTATGAAATAAAGTTTATATTATATGTACAATTAAAAACATATATATAGGAGTATAGAGATAATAAGCGGAAATAGTAAGTTTTTTCGAACTCTCATAGTCCAACAGTATACTATTCCTCTCTCTCTCTCTCTCTCTCTCTCTCTCTCTCTCTCTCTCTCTCTCTCTCTCTCTCTCTCTCTCTCTCTCTCTCTCTCTCTCTCTCTCGCCCCCCACCCCACCTTTCTCGTACCGACGGTGCGAGTATGCGGATCATAAAATCTTGCGAAATAAGTGAAGAACTTTATCATTATCCATAATTTGTTTCGTTGATCACATAGTCAAATAAGATTCAAACTAATCGAGTATATTGAGTTTATTTTATTTAATTTTTTTTCTTTTATTTTTTCTTGTGTGTTGATTAAAACAACCGTCTTTCTGTCAATTTTATTGTACACGAATCACGTACGGATAAGATATAAATAGTGCATCGATCTCTAACATTGGTCTAGTTTCCACCGAAATCCGATTCTACTTCGGTGCGGAATAAATTTAGTGTGCTGTTTCCATTGGAAGTAAAGTATTTTCTGGATTGAAGCGGGAGTGAAATGAACGTAGTCTATCGCGTTTTCATCGACTTAAATTCGGTTCTACGCCGGACTAGGTGCTTCGATTGAAACTAGACGATTGTAATTTTACAGAAATTCTATGATATATAGAAAATTAAATAAATATGATTGCTTTTTTTTGTATTTTGTTAACAATTATTTAAAATTCAACGAAAAAGTTATAAACAAAAGAGAATTTACTGAGCAGAACGTAATTTTCTGACACCATGTTTATTTAATACGGCGATTGGAATTAGTTGCACATCTCGGGCCGATTCCCGAGATGAAGTCTCCTGTTCCCCCACTATCGCCCGGCCGCTGGCGACCATATATACAGGGTGAGGCAAAAGTATGGAAACCCCCGAATAAGTTTTGAAGAAGGCATTTTACGAAAAAATGTTAAATACAAAAGTTTTAGGAAATTTCTCTGGCTTTTCAATGGTGACCTTGGATTTGACCTTGACCGTGACCTTGAAGGTCATTTGAAGGTCAGAGTAATTTTTTTAAATGGAAACCCCTATTTTTTATTCCAAAATCTAATAGCTGGTGTCAAGAGCTTTTCAAAACACTATAATGAAGTTATTTTTCATTAAGTACTTTTCGAGTTATGAGGCTTGTAAATTACAGTATTTTGACATAAAATACAAAATATCTTGTAAAACATTCAATTTTTGGGAATTTTACCTTAATACTTTTATGCATAAAATAATGAGACGAATCAATTGGTATAAAGAAAACACATTGGTTTTAAAAAAAAGTATGCAGTTGCATGTTGCAAACTACATATTTTTTCTTGAAAGCAACTATGTGTTTTCTTTATACCAATTGATTTGTCTCATTATTTTATGCATAAAAGTATTAAGGTAAGATTCCCAAAAATTGAATGTTTTACAAGATATTTTGTATTTTATGTCAAAATACTGTAATTTACAAGCCTCATAACTCGAAAAGTACTTAATGAAAAATAACTTCATTATAGTGTTTTGAAAAGCTCTTGACACCAGCTATTAGATTTTGGAATCAAAAATAGGGGTTTCCATTTTAAAAAATTACTCTGATCTTCAAGGTCACGGTCAAGGTCAAATCCAAGGTCACCATTGAAAAGCCAGAGAAATTTCCTAAAACTTTTGTATTTAACATTTTTTCGTAAAATGCCTTCCTCAAAACTTATTCGGGGGTTTCCATACTTTTGCCTCACCCTGTATAATACTCCTATATTGCTAACATAGCATCTTTTCCGTAAGTGGAACGTGTCCCAAAAAAGAGAGACAGAAGAAAATTGGTACTTTGATCATTGTGCGCATGCATGGTAGGTGGCGAGTTTTTCAAATACCTTTCATACGTTAAAAATAACACTTCATATTTATTATGAGAAAAATCTGTAAAAATATTTACAATCATGTGTAAAATAGTTATTTATATATATATAGGTACATCTAATACGTTATTGTATACATATATATATATTATTACAAAATTAAAATAATTTAATTTATTTTAATTTATTAGACAAATATAAAGTAATAATAATATTTTTTTAAATTTAAAACAATATTAAAATACTATTAAAATAATATTTTTTTAAATTTTTTATAGGTTATAAAGTAATAAGAATGATAATAATAATCATATTTTTTTTAATTACAAGTTTTTAAACAATATTTATTTATTAAACTTACTTCGTAAATATTGATCTTTTTCTGACATTTGTTTTGATTCATGAAATAATCTAACGTTAATGTATAAATCAATTACATATTTGCATAATTGCACTCTGTGATTATCAAATATGTCTTGTGTCATGACATGATTATTCATAATATCATTGTCGAATGGTATCCCAATATGATTAAAACTTTTAATTTAATCATTTATGTGTTTTCCTATTGGCTGAGATAAAAATTACACGCATGCGCTTATGGAGGTAAGTACCCATTAGAAAAAGAGGTAAAACATATGTCTGCGCCGTGGTTATGGAACCACTGTTCTCGCTCTGTTAGCAATATAGAAGTATTACATATATGCTGGCGACCGAGCCGCCGATAGCTCTGGCTCAGGAGCGTTTTATATTAGAAATAGGCTGGGTTGTTTAGGCATCTCTCAGGAAATCGTAACATTTTCTTTGCTACATAAATAATGTTTATTTTCATTAATAATTAAATATATATATATTACATACATAATTTATACATTATTATATATATATTTACACATTATATTATTATATACATATTTATATATTACATACGTAAAATATATATTTAATTATTAATAAAAATAAAGATTATTTATGTAGCGAAGAAAATGTTACGATTTCCTGAGAGATGCCTAAACAACCCAGTCTATTTCTAATATAAAACGTTCCTGAGCCAGAGCTATCGGCGGCTCGGTCTCCAACGGCCGGACGGTAGTGGGGGAACAGGAGGCGTCCTCTCGGGAATCGACTCGAGATGTGCAACTAATTCTAAGCTCTGTTTTAATTAATTTTAAGAACGTACTGTTGGCAGATATATTTATTTAAATATGGTAAAGTCAGTGTGTGAGCGGAGCCCCTTCTCCTGCACTTTCTTCCCAAAAAAACTAATCCAATTTAACTTATGTCCGAGAGGCAAAATGTTATTCCTAAATAATAAAATAGTTTTTCGATATACGAAATGTGTTCAAAACGTTCCAGGCCTTGGCTCAGTGTAATCAAACCATTACGATTATCACTATAGGGATTTGATAGTTGATATATCGTATATGCAAAACAACAATTTTATTCAATATTTAAACGATCTAATTGATGTAGTATAGAACTCAATTTGAAAAAAGACATCAATATTTTTATCATAATTGTAAAGTTATATGAATAAAATTTCTATCTACAAAAGTAATGTATGAAATAATAATCACGTTTACTGTAGCGTGGAATATTTGCTCGCATATCTCTTTATAGTCGTTTTATATTTAGTGTATGTACAACGTTTCACATGAAAAATTCCATAAATTATTAAAATAATAAGTTACATTAATCAATATATGTAAATGCATTGTAAAATATTCTAAAATCACTCAACTGACAGACTATGTAACGTAGTGATTGAATCAAAAAACATTACATATTCTTAAATGATGTTAGAAAATTACAAGATATTCTTGAATTCCAAGAAATTATTCACTCCAAATAATGCTTTGCTTCTTGAATATAAGTTAGGTTAAGTTAGGATGGCAGGAGATACAAGAGGAGGAGCTCCGTACATTTAATTTATCATGTTTGAATAAATAAATCTGCTATAAGAATGCATTCTATTAAATGTAGGCAGAGTGTTAGAAAATTACATTCTATTCAATAAATTTCTTTTGTTAATAACTATTTAATAAATAATGAACAACAACTATAAGTTTTAAAACCTTACTTTCCCAGACAGCACACATGTCTAAATTCGGGACATGAGACATCTTAAAGACATTATTAAGACGTCTTTTAGATACCGTGTCTAAAAGGCGTCTTAATGACGTCTTTAAGCCGTCTTATGTCTCGATTTTGGACATGTGTGCTGTCTGGGTTGGGTAATGATCTTGATAATATATGTCAAGATCAAGGTCATTGACAAATGATTCCCTATTCGACAGTTTTATCAAAAATATTATGTTATACCTGAACAATTTGGTGTTTTAGTGTATTTGTAGTATATATATGTATGTGTATACATATATATATATATATATATATACGGATGTCCCAGACTTACCGAATAACCGGTTCAGGGTAAACTCCTGACGTTGTTCTGAGACGAAAGTTCCTTTGGCAAAATGTCGAGGGTGTCGTAATTTCGGCGTTATGAAGGGTAAAAGTTTCCCAATCGATGCGCTGAATTTTCCCGCGCTCAGGGACATCGCACATCAAAGGAGCCCCGTGCATCGCGCAACGATTGACTTGATCGAGCGCGTTTCTCGCGATTGTTCACGCATTTACTGTTCACTGTTTCACAGTACTCCACAGGAAAAGTGGAGTCAGATCCGCCGGAGACCTCGCCGGCCAGTGCACGGGCGCACTCCGCGTACGATTTATCTATCCGCGTATCTCGCGTTTAACACGCGACGCGTTTTCGCGCACGTGTGTGGCGAGGCTATCGTCGCGTCACTTTTCGACACTTTCTTCGCGACATTGACATTTGTATGACCGACAAAAAAGGACAGACTGATCGCTCACCGAATTGTACAAAATCACGACACGCGCGCGGAACTGTCAAGCACTAGCGTGAAGCGTCGTGCGCTCCCGCAATAGAAAATCGATATGAGCACTAAGAGGTATGACCTACCGCGCCTTACGTCAATACGGAGCAATCGATGTGCACTGGCCGGCGAGGTCTCCGGCGGATCTGACTCCATTTTTCTTGTGGAGTACTGTGAAACAGTGAACAGTGAATGCGTGAACAATCGCGAGAAACGCGCTCGATCGAAACAATCGTTGCGCGATGCACGGGGCTCCTTTGATGTGCGATGTCCCTGAGCGCGGGAAAATTCAGCGCATCGATTGGAGAACTTTTGCTCTTTATAACGCCGAAATTACGACACCCTCGACATTTTGCCAAAGGAACTTTCGTCTCAGAACAACGTCAGGAGTCTACCCTGAACCGATTATTCGGTAAGTCTGGGACACCCTGTATATATATATATATATATATATATATATATATATATATATATATATACAGGGTGTCTGTCATAAGGTGTCTCACCGAAAAGATACAAGTAGATCTCGTTATTCTGAACAAAAAAGTTCTATACCATTTGCAAACAACCACTTAAAATTTTGAGTATATATATACAGGGTGTCCGATAATTACTAAATCATCTCTTGGGTGTAGGTAGAGCGGGTTAAATTGAGTAGAAAAGTCCTCTACCGTTTTGCGATTTTCGCAATAATTAATGAGAAATTAATTAAAGAAGATCGGCCAATTTCCGCGAATCTAAGCGCGCAGCAAGAAGAGACAGCCCACTGTTACGTGATCGCTAGGACGCAAGGATTTAGCGTTCAGCACCGCTCGTATGTTGCCGTTGTCAATTGTAGAGCGCTCCTCCCAACGCTTCATCGCGTGCCTAGTAACCAAATAACAGTGGACTGTACCGCCACGGGTCTCTTCTCGCTGCGCACTTAAACTCGCGCAAATTGGCCGATAATTTTTAACTAATTCCCCATTAATTATTGCGAAAATTGCAAAATGATAGAGGACTTTTCTACTCCGTTTAACCCGCTCTACCTACACCCGAGAGGTGATACAGCAATTATCAGACACCTTGTATATCGTATATATAGATTTATTCTGTGCGCAACTGGGACTTCCCCGATATATATGTATATACAGGGTGTATTAAAACTAGCGGAAAAGTTTTTAATGCCAGATTCTTCATGAAGACAAAAAGCTCTTCTAAGACAAAAAGCTCTTTACAAAAAAGTGATCCGATGAATAGAATTTGAATAGTGAGGCATTGAAGTTGACATATGGGAGCGCATAAAACTCACGCGGTCAGGATCGGCACAAGTTGCTCATGACTCGTGTATCGTGACGATGAGTGTTTCTCATTATTCTACATTATTCTGCCATTAGTAATATGAATTAATTAGTAATTAATCTTATTAATAATGATATTTATCTTTATTAATTAATAATTACTTGTGTACTTTAATTACGTACTAGTTGCATAGTCCTTAAACGTGGAATATGCGGGATATTGATTAAATTAAATTAACAAATGACAAATTTAAAATAAATAATTAATAAATAACAAATTGATCATAATTTTATCAATCAATTAATTAATTAATTACTCAAATAACTGAAATCAAATAATCGAAAGACATTAAAAACGATATTTCATCAAAAATACGTATTTGAAATTTTTCATATTTTTCTGAAATCTTAGTCGATATTACTTACACAATTATGGAATTATTTATTATTGATTTATTCTCTATTACGTACTAGTTGTTTAGTTCTTAAACACGCGGAAATATGGAAAACTAATTTCAGTTATTTGAGTAATTAATTGATTGATAAAATTATGATCAATTTGTTATTTATTAATTATTTATTTTAAATTTGTCATTTGTTAAGTTAATTTAATCAATATCCCGCATATTCCACGTTTAAGGACTATGCAACTAGTACGTAATCAAAGTACACAAGTAATTATTAATTAATAAAGATAAATATCATTATTAATAAGATTAATTACTAATTAATTCATATTACTAATAACAGAATAATGTAGAGTAATGAAAAACACTCATCGCCACGATACACGAGTCACGAGTGGAACGTGTGCCGAAGAACTCGGTCGTGCCGATCTTGACCGCGTGAGTTTTATGTGCTCCCATACATCAACTTCAATGCCTCACCATTCTAATTTTATTCAGATCACTTTTTTGTAAAGAGCTTTTCGTCTTAGAATTTTATGAAGAATCTGGCATTAAATCTGGTGTCAGGGGTCCACCTAAAAATGAAGTGTTTGGGATTTTTTAAATGATCATGAAAACATGTGCACATATTGTATAAGATTGAAGGTCAAAAAAATAAATATTATATGTCTTGCATCCAAGATATTGGAGATAGTCGTTTTAAGAAATTTTTCTTTTTTTTGACATTTGTAGCTAAAATTACAAAATATATAAAATTTGTATAGACAAGGAATTTTTTAGGATTTTCCCGTACTTTCAGATAAAAACGTTAATTTTAGTACGAAAAATTTAATAGTATAAAAAAATCAATTTTTTAGTTTTAAGTAAGTAAATGAAAAATTATATCCACTTTTAAAAATCTGAAAAAATTCTCAAAAATACTCCAATATATGTAGAATATAGTGGCACAAAGGAAATTTTGAAATCGCAATGGAGTCCACTCGTAAATAAATATTTTTTTCAAAACAAAATTGGAATTTCAGCCAAAAACTCGATATCATTTTTTTTAATTGATTGAATTATTTAATACCATATAAATCATATATTTTTAACAAATAACTATGAAATGAAAAATAGTTCTGGAATCTTTGCGTTTTATATTTTTTAGACTCATTTATTTCTTTTTTTTTTTTTTAAAGAAGTCTTGTTCCTTATCAGAACTAAATTCTTTTAAAATCAATTAATCTTTGCTTGCAGGAATAATCGCATGATATTTTAATGTGTACCCGGAATAGTTTTCGCTAATGCGAATCTTGGTTCCAAAAACTTACTTAATTTGTCGTGATTTGTTTTTGAATTAAATAAAATTATTGTTAATTAGAATATAAGGCTCTGGTGATTGTTAAATCAAATAAAATCAATAAGGAGAGTAAAGAGCCACAATGCTAGATCTTCGTGCAAAGGTTATGATATATTCGTTAAAAATGTTTACAAACGTTTCAGCCTGCCATCAGGTCTTCTTTAATGTACAAAATAAGTAACAATAAAATATAAAGATCCGCTCGCAATGATTAAATAATTAAAAGATGTGAAAGACGTATTTGCAATCCTTTATCGACCATATTGTTGTTCGTTAATAAATTAAATAGGATTGTACAATATTAATTACATGATGGAGAAGCGCTCGCCCAAGTAGAAGGAACGAGGTGGAAAAGTTAAGATCAGATGTCTTTACATGTTGAACTTGAATATCTTAGTGTTGACTTAGTGTTGATTTAATGTTGACTAAGATATTCAAGTTCAACATGTAAAGACATCTGGTCTTAACTTTTCCACCTCGTTCCTTCTACTTAGGCGAGCGCTTCTTCATCATGTAATTAATACAATCCTATCTAATTTATTAACGAACAACAATATGGTCGATAAAGGATTGCAAATACGTCTTCCACATCTTTTAATTATTTAATCATTGCGAGAGGATCTTAATATTTTATTGTTACTTATTTTGTACATTAAAAAAGGCCTGATGGCAAGTTGAAACGTTTGTAAACATTTTCAACGAATATATTATAACCTTCGCACGAAGATCTAGCATTGTGGCTCTTTACGCTTCTTATTGATTTTATTTAAAATTATTGTCTCTTTGAGATTATTTTTGGCCCACGTGTAAAAATCCTCAGCATTGAGGGTTACACTTCCTTGGAAACTAACTTTTCTAAATTTTGTTATGTTATAACGTATAACGAAATTTATATCAACGTTATAACGTTATAACGAAAGTTATAACAAAATTTTATTATATACGAGGACAATGTCTCTTTTATATAAGAAAAAGAAAAATTTTTTACGACCGCTAACAAATAAATGAGCAACAATACATTGAAAAATTAACCGTGAAAGGAAGTATCTTAAAAAACCTATTTGTTTTATAGTGATTTGGCTGAAATTCTAATTTTGTTTTGAAAAAAATATTTGTTTACGAGTGGATCCCATTGCGATCCCAAAATTTCCTTTACGCTACCATATTCTACATATATTGAAATATTTTTGAGAATTTTTTCAGATTTTTAAAAGTGGATATAATTTTTCATTTACTTACTTAAAACTAAAAAATTGATTTTTTTTATACTATTAAATTTTTCGCACTAAAATTAACGTTTTTATCTGAAGGTACGAGAAAAATCCTAAAAAATTCCTTGTCTATACAAATTTTATATATTTTGTAATTTTAGCTACAAATGTCAAAAAAAGAAAAATTTCTTAAAACGACTACCTCCAATATCTTGGATGCAAGGCATATAATATTTCTTTTTTTGACCTTCAATCTTATACAATATATGCACTAACATTTTTTCATGATTATTTTAAAAATCCCAAACAGTTTATTTTTAGGTGGATTCCTGACACGTGAAGTGCGCCATATGTATGTTACTGTAAATTTGATGAATTTGGCAATTATGCATAATTACTGATAATTATACATAATTACCAATGATTTTAATAAAGTACTTAATGTAAAAATACTGTAAATAGTGTTTTGAAAAGGTCTTGAAGTCAGCTATATGAATATAAAATAAAAAATGGGGGTCTCAATTTAAAAAATTTTAGATGAGTTTGACCTGACGGTCAGGAGGCATTTTAGAAAAAAATGTTTCGGACAAAAGATTTTTATTTTTTTTTGCCAGGAAATCTGCAATAAAAAGTGTCATGTTCCATTTAAAAAATTCGACTTCTGATCTGCATAGCCTATTTCCGGTCGGTATCGGAAGTTGAAAATATCACCATTCGATAAAGCGTTCTCATAGAGCGTATCCGATTTACATATCAAAATTTGTGGGATTTTTAATAAAAACCACTTTCCTCGTTTTCAAAACGCGCGCGCGCGCGCGCGTGTGTGTGTGTGTGTGTGATTTATAGTATACAGGGTGTCAATTAAGTCCCGGGACGGCTGAATATTTTCTCATGTAAGATATTTTTGAAAAAGGTCAAGGTCATTTCTGAAGTAATTTTCAACGAGGAATTCAACGGTGACCTTCAATTTGACCTTGAGCTTGACTTTCAAGGTCATTTCAAGGTTAGGTTAGGTTTTTTAAATAGAAACCCCTATTTTTGATTCCAAAATCTAATAGCTGGTGTCAAGAGCTTTTCAAAACACTATAATGAAGTTATTTTTCATTAAGTACTTTTCGAGTTATGAGGCTTGTAAATTACAGTATTTTGACATAAAATACAAAATATCTTGTAAAACATTCAATTTTTGGGAATTTTACCTTAATACTTTTATGCATAAAATAATGAGACGAATCAATTGGTTAAAGAAAACACATAGTTGCTTTCAAGAAAAAATATGTAGTTTGCAACATGCAACTGCATCAAATTGAAGGTCACCGTTGAATTCCTCGTTGAAAATTACTTCAGAAATGACCTTGACCTTTTACAAAAATATCTTACATGAGAAAATATTCAGCCGTTCCGGGACTTAATTGACACCCTGTATATGTATACACGTAGAAAATTTTATATAAAAAATTACTGTGCACAGCAGTAATCGCGGACCATGAAGCCGTGGACTGAAAATTTTTATTATGTTTCATATGTGAAAAACATAGTAAAAATTTTTATAATTCCTTCATGGTTCCGCGGTTACTGCTGTATATAGTAATTTTTGATATAAAATTTTCTTTTTGTATAAAATAATATGGTAATAACTGTTCACTTACATAACCACTCACAGAATTTATTTAAGAAGAAAAAGAAAGAAGAATTTCGAGCATTTTTGCATAAATAATATCACACAATGTCAAAAAGGTACATAAATATTAAAATGAGAAGAACTTTGACAATTTTTCAATATTATTAATGTAATAAATAACATTTTATAGCGCTCATTTTATTTGGACAACATAAAAAGCACAGTTATTTTGCATACTTTTAATATTAAAATGTAAATTAAAATCTGAACTAACGTAAAGAATAATTATTCTAATTTGTTGTTTAAAATAAAAATAAGGATACTTTCTCAAGATGATATGGTATATATCGCAAGTGATATGGTACACATTTTAGTTGTTCTCTAATTGACATATTGACATAAAAAAATAAATTTTGAATATTATAAATAAATTAATTTTTTTAATTTGATGCGAATTTTTGTTTTTAATAATAGATAGTACCTTATTAGAACGAGTCCCTTTGTTTCAAGGCTACTGTGTTGAGGATCCCAAATTACAACGCAATCTATTTTTGACATTTTTGTGAGTTGAGATTTTGAATTTAGGAAGTATATGGCTTGTTGGGCAATATTTTCTGCAAAACGTGTATAATTTGTCATGTTCTGTCTGCCCCAAAATGTGACGTTTGCATACGAAGAAATATTAGTGAGTGTAGTTATTAGAATCATAAAATGTTCAGGTAACATTGAAGGTGATTTGTGAAAGTGTGTCCACATCATGTCATTTTTATCTTCAACTTTTTTTTGTATAGGCATATTTGATAAAATTGTGTATTTTTTCTTATGGATGATGGAAATGTTATAAGTGACCTTGAATGATGTGTCCCAGCATGGAAATATTTGTCGGGCCTTTATTGTCATAACATCTGTTGCATTCAATCTATTTCATTTTAAACATGTGTTTAATTAATATTTATATAAAATTTTCATCATAATGTGGCAGAAAATTGATTATTTTAACTTACACATTATATAAAGATCCGCGAAAGTTTTTGTCATCAGATATGGTGCCGACATATATCATCTTTAAGATATATGTACCAGAAAATAAAGTATTTTCTGAATTGGTGAAATCAATATAAATGTGCGTCTTATTAATAAATGAATATTTCGAGATGTTATTCAACTTATTATTATTATTGATGTTAATAAGATAAATTTTAAATATACCAAAAATTACTGAGGGCATAGTAAGTTTCATAAACCTGCTAGTAGGTGTATCATAAACCTGAAAAGTAATATTACTTTCACCAAAAAAGACATATTTGTAGAAGTCAAATGCTAATTTGACATCATAATGTAACGGCATTAGGCCATACGACAATTTGTAATTAACTTCAGTGTTATTTTGCGTAAATTCAGCAATAGAAAAAGTTATTATCGCAATTAATATTAATCCAATTTTTAATAAAACATATCGGAATGCCATTTTAATTTCCATGTAAAGCGCCTGCAAGAAAAGATTCTTGATCAGGAAAAAAACATATACACACATTTACGATACACAGTATTTAACTTCTGCATTGTATAAGAAAGCAAATATAACAACAATTGCAACTATTTATACTAACAGAGTGTAGGATTTTTATAAAAAGTACACAAAAAAGAAAAACAAATTATTTTTGGTAGTATTAAAAAAAACGTAAAAACGTAATTTTAAATATCACATGGAATCTTATCAGAAACATAACTTAAGCCAGCGGCACACGGTACGTTTTTGGTTACTGGATTGATTGAGAGCTAGTAAATTACCAAAAATACTGTATGCTGTATGGTGCATTTCTAGTATTTTACTATCTCGCAATCAATCCAGTAAGCAACAACGTACCGTGTGCCGCTGGCTTTACTTAAAAATTTTATTTAAAATAAAAATAGAATAAAATAATTTAGAATATATAAAATGTATATAATACTGAAAACATAATTAACACTATAAATGCAATTTTTATTTTTACCATAAAATTTCATTCTTAAGATTATCAAAATAATTAATGATCTTTTTACTGCAATTTTACATAATTATATTTTATCTCTCGCATTATGAGTAACGCGCTTATTTATGATGTATTGTAATTTTCTTTGAAAAGCACAAAACTGAGAAATTGACAATTAAGAAAAAAAATTAACAAAGAACGTAAAATATATTTTCTTAAACAACTAAATTTCATAATATTCATTTTTCAATTATGAAATTTTAATAACAACTATCATTCAAAATATATCTTTTATACATCGGCTATTACAAGGTTTTCTTAAATTTTTTTAAGTGTACATATATTATACGAAAAACGACTTAATGACTAATTAATTAATTAATCAAAACAACTTTATTTATATTTTTCTTAACGTATTGTCTTATGTAAATTAATTCAAATGAGAATTAAACATTAACGGACATTTTTGCCATGTTTGTTGCGACACGTATATTTTCTTTTACTACAAAATTTTGTATTTGTTTAATTCATATATATATTTAATATATACTAAAACTGCGCAAAATTTTATTTTATTAAAAACTTCTTTTTTAATTACAATCGATATCTTTTAAAAAAATTTTACAAACTTTAAAATATTTGATTTCTAATATTTGACATGTATTTAATTAATAAACTTTTACAAAATTAATAATAATACTAAGGCTCTAATAAATTAACAAATAATTTGGGAGAAAAAGGCAAAAAGAGTCATTGCTAGGTGTTCGTGCCAAAAAAATCAAATTAAATTATAAAAATTACAAAAATTACAAACGTTTCTGCCTATGTTAGGCCTTCCTCAGTCGTTACAAGTAAAAATCATAATAAAACGGTATTACAAGTGTCGAAGCGTTTAGTAAACAAATAAAGACAAAATACGCAGAGTATTCCTCATGATAAATAATTTTCATTATAGAAAGATTGGTAATTGGCATTGTTATAAGAAGCCGGATCTATATGTCTAATAAAAAACATGGAAGAGTCAGAGACTAGCATTATCCATCAAAATGCCTTCAAAGTTCATGAAAAAATTATTTTAAAAAACCGAAGAGTCCATGATTAAAATTGAATAAATAGTTAAACTAAGTCGGATGGTTAAAATAATACTGATTAAAATTATCATTAACATAGGCATAGGTTTAACATAGACAGAAACGTTTGTAATTTTTGTAATTTTTGTAATTTAATATAATTTGATTTTTTTAGCACGAACATCTAGCAACGGCTCTTTTTGCCTTTTTCTTCCAGATTATTTGTTAATAAATTTTACATTGAAACAGTACATAATTGTTATGTGCATCTCAGCTTACGTATTGTAAAGCGAGAAGAGAAAAAATTATGAAAAACATTAAAAATTTTCATTAACATTGAAGAAGATATTTTTAACAATATAAAGCTGTACTTACGCTTTAAAATTTTTAAATATATATTTTGAATGAAAAATATTTCATTTTTCTGACTCACCTATACATATATATTAAAATCGTGTGTTAATTAAAATACAGTATTTTATAACAATTAACAATTTGTAACAATAATATAGTTCACACCGTCTCAAATTACGAGTGCCAAAGGTATATAAATTTGATCACTGTCTTACTGTTTCGAGAAATCATCGAACACTAAGAAGAATATTGGCAGTTGATATTATAATGAATACATTATGTGTCATGTAAACAGTTTGTATAAGGTCGCGCAATCAAAAGACACGAAGTGTGTTCGTTTTAGATACTTACGTGCTGTGAGCGTTTACGCTTATAAGCGCTACTTCATGCATTTATTTTAAGTTTCTAAGCACTCATATCGAAAGTAATAAAATTGGTTTTAACTGTGTAAGAAATTGTAAGCGCGTAAAAAAATAATAATTATAGCATTTTTACAAGCATTAATTTTATTACATCATAGATAACGAAGGTATAAATTTTATAAAGAATAAACAAATTATTCTTTTAATCTTTCTTTAGATATTTATTTTATTAAAAGGCTAATAACTTGATTGCAAAATTATGTAGCATAAGTTATATCAGTTTCAGAGATAAACAGTTTAAATCGCATTTTAAGTATGTCCAATAATGTTAAGTAATCCCAGTCAGCAAACAGTATACCAGCAGTATGTCAGCAGATCTAATCATGAATTTACAGCAGATTCCGCTTCGTTGCGTTCTCATTAAGAGGCTATATACAGGGTGTATAAAAAGTACCGGAACCCCAGAATATCTCAGAAAAATATAAGTTTTATAAAAAATGTTTCAGATAAAAGTTGTAGGATTTGAAAAGATCTATTTACTGATTTCATCAGTTTGACTTTAGGTGGAGACGCTTCGGAGATTTAAAGGTCATCTTTATTTTTTTTAATGGAATTACCTTAATTTTTTTATATAAATCGATTCCTTGCAATATTTGGCGTAAAAAGTTATAGGGGTAAGGTGGCCAAAAATTGAAAAGTTTACGAGATATTTTATACTTTAATTTGACATAATTTTACGTAAACTATGAAATATCTCGTTAAATATTAATTTTTCAATTATTTTATCTTAACACTTTTATGCACAAAATAATGACAGGAATTAATTGGTGTAAAAAAACACATAGTTATTTTTTAGAAAAAATATGTAACTGAAATGTTCCCTGCCAGCCAGTAATGCGATATCTACTACCGGGCTTCCGGCTCTCGAGCCCCAACACAAGTAAGAAGCGCTTACGTCACGCGTCTGTGTGCGCTCGGCCGTTCGGCTATAGAGAGAGAGCGGACGTCTCTGTCTTGCTCTGTCTTGCATCAAGCCGACGTAAACACATAGCGGACGGCAAATGCTCAAAAACAAGCGCTTTTAATCGAGTAAAGGTACAATTTCATGGTGTCGCTTGTCGCTGCGATGAGTGGTCACGTGACCGAATTCTTGTCGCCAGCGACACTGCTAAAAAGTTGGATTAAATTCAACTTTCAGCGACATCGGTCTCGCGCATAAATGTGAAATTTAAACATGGAACTGCAAGATGTAAGTATAATAAATAAATTAATACAAGATTCATACTCAGAATCTTTTATAATAGGTAAATAAATAAATACAGCGTTATGTTCAAAAGAATCCAATTTGTTAATTTTGAGGTTAACTGTGATCACATCACAGTAAAATAAACATTATAAATTGTTAAATTTCAAAAAAAATTGTAAAATTGTAATAATTTCATGAAATTTTCAGATAGCTGTACATACTTGTGGAATATGTGAAATAATTATTGAGGAAAAAAACATTCCAACTCATAGTTGTATAGAAGGATATAATCGGTTGTTAATTGATGAAAATTTTTACTTCTATCCAGTAACAGGTATTATGTATATAGTATATATATATATATATATATATATATATTTAATTTTTATTACATTTTATCATTGATAAGAATAGTATTTTATTAAAATTTATATTATTATTTATATAGATGATGATGGCATTGTTCGACGAAGCCTTGTTGACAACGAAGATGTCATTCTGCCAGTTCGTGAACACATTACAGGTAAATAGTGATTTTGATTGAAATCCTGAAAATTACAGAACTTAATCCAATGACACACAGTGCGTTTTGCTTACTGGCTTAAGTCTGCATTTTCTAATAAAATTTAGGAACTATTAAAATACTTTCAACAATAAATAAGGAAGCATCACAAAGGGAAAATAAAACTAGATCTCTCAATAAAAGAAATAATCGAAAAGCTACGAAATCTACGTTTAATTATGACGAGGAGGAACTCTTAATTTTATCCGTTCAAGAAAGAAGATCTCTCTGGGATTTTACTATTCCACTAGAGCAGCAATGCCTACGATTGACAAAAAAATTGTGGGATGAAGTGTCTGAAACATTGGGAGGTAAAAAAAACATTAAAAATATTTGTGGCTGAATAATTCAAAGAAAAATTTTTCTTACAGGTAAGCTTAGCGGAGAAGAAGCAAAAAAAAAATTTAAAAATTTACATGACGTTTACCGACGAATAATTCATTCCGAAAATCACCCCAGTGGATCGGCTAGACCTTCTCCTACACAAAAATGGCACCATTATGACTCCATGGAGTTTCTGCGCGATCTGTGCCTTGTCAAGAAGTAAAAATTAAATATTTTTATTAGGTACGTTTTCAAACTGTTTCATTTTTAACTTGTAATTTTTATATTTCTAGGGGAAAAGCTTCAAATATTGACACTGATGATGACACTTCAAGTATTGGCGAATCAATAAATAATGCAACTGGCGATGGCAATAATGATGAAGAGTTAGAAGTATTAGGTACTTGATTTATATTTATATCTGTTTGAATGTTTAAAAGTAAAATGTGATCTTCAAAAAATAATATGCTGACGCTCGATGCTCAATTTCAACATTAGAAGACATCATGTAGTCGAAAATACTGCAAAGATTTGTTATTTTTAGTCACATGATGTCTTGTAATGCTGAAATTGAACGTCGAGCGTCAGCGTAAAAAGATATTTTAATAATAATAATAAACAACCAATAAATTATAGGTGCGCCTAAAAAAAAAAAAAAATATGGGACAGCAGCCCAGTGCACTGGAAAGGATTGCCGATTCGCTCTGTCAACCACCAACTCCATTTGTAATACCATCAGCACCCAAACCCGATGAAATTGATTCGACTTTAGCAGTTATTGGATGCAGATTAAGATTGATGAATCGAAAGAATCAGTTAGATGTTATTCAACGAATTATGAACTTAACTTATAATGTACTTCAAAAAGAAGATTGATTATTAATTATTTTAGTTCTCTTATTTTCTTATTGATTATTCTATTTTTGCAAAATATGTATGTATAAGTTTATTTGTTCGCTTCATTTTATTATTGTTTTGGTAAAATACAATATAACAAAGTTTATAAAAGTTTATAAAAAAGTTTATAAAAGCATATTAAAGTTTATAAAAAAGATTGTATGTTATTATAATAAAGTTTATAATAAATTTTAAATTAACCACTGACATTTTATAATTTTTAATGTCATATTACATATTTTCATTTAAATTGCATATATGCAATTAGTAAATGATCATAAAAACTAACAATGATGGAATTGCCACGGTATGGCACCTTTGCTATTAAAATACACTCACCCGAAAAAAAAGCGGTACACTGAAAATGTGGGAAAAATTCATCAAATTTCAACTGACGATAACTTCGTAAATAATAAAGATAGAAAGTTCTATAAAATATGGAAATGAAGCTAAAAATCTCTACTTTAAGAATCAATTTATTTCAATGTTGCAAAATAAATTTATTGAAAATGGCGGATGACAAAGCGCGAGCATGCAAAATTGAAAAATAATGGTTCGAGTTTGCGACGGTGCACGGTATAAACAAAAAATTGTAGCTTATTGGGATCAAAAGCGTACGAAAGTACAGAGTCTCCTCTTTAAAATGCTTTTTTATGCATCTCGATACGATGATTTTTCGCCGAGAGATTCGCATTTGAAGAAAAAGGCAGATTCTTACTTCAAATGCGAATCTCTCAGCGAAAAATCATCGTATCGAGATGCATAAAAAAGCATTTTAAGGGAGACTCTGTACTTTCGTACGCTTTTGATCCCAATAAGCTACAATTTTTTGTTTATACCGTGCACCGTCGCAAACTCGAACCATTATTTTTCAATCAATTGTTTTGCATCCGAAGGAGATGTCTGCAGATCTTTTGTGATTTCTTCGCCCTGACTTTTTGTTTATGCTCGACCGCACATTGCGAGAAGAGTGCTTGATTTCTCTTGATCTTTTTCTTTCGAGACGCGTTACTTATTCGTACGACTTCGTCAAAGTAAACAATAATTAATCTTTTCGCATTGAAATTATTGGTCAATTATGGCGACGATAAGTCCTGAAAAAGCTGCTCAAGTTGTAGCGTTAATTGAAGATGGGAGAAGTCGAAGGTACGTTGCTGAGGCACTTGATTTATCAGTGTCAATCGTGCAACGTGCTTATGCTAGGTACTTGGAGACTAATTCTGTCCAAAGAAGACCTGGTTCGGGACGTCCTCGTTGTACGAATGAAAACGATGACCGATTTATTGTTTTAAATTCATTAAGAGACAGACATCGAACGGCTGTTCAAATTCGAAACAATTTAAGAGATGTCCGCGAATGTAATGTATCCGTTGACACTATTCGAAACAGATTAGCGGAACACGGTCTTTTTCCGCGCAGGCCAGCAAATGTACCTTCGCTTATGCGTCGCCATCGCGTAACTCGACTCAATTTTGCTGTCGAGCATGCAGGCTGGACATATGCAGAATGGAGTACCGTTCTTTTTAGCGACGAATCTCGTTTTTGTCTGTATTCTTCAGACGGACGAGAACGAGTATACCGTCGCGTTGGAGAACGATTTGCAGACTGTACTGTAAGTGAGAGGCCTAGAAGTAAGAATCTGCCTTTTTCTTCAAATGCGAATCTCTCGGCGAAAAATCATCGTATCGAGATGCATAAAAAAGCATTTTAAAGAGGAGACTCTGTACTTTCGTACGCTTTTGATCCCAATAAGCTACAATTTTTTGTTTATACCGTGCACCGTCGCAAACTCGAACCATTATTTTTCAATTTTGCATGCTCGCGCTTTGTCATCCGCCATTTTCAATAAATTTATTTTGCAACATTGAAATAAATTGATTCTTAAAGTAGAGATTTTTAGCTTCATTTCCATATTTTATAGAACTTTCTATCTTTATTATTTACGAAGTTATCGTCAGTTGAAATTTGATGAATTTTTCCCACATTTTCAGTGTACCGCTTTTTTTTCGGGTGAGTGTATTTGCAAAATTCTTCTCGAATTTGCATTGCTCGACGAGAACTATTATTAGAACCGCACTGAGTTATATCTGCAAATGCACTATTATTTATACAACCTCTCCAAGAACCTGGAACAAAGCCGTCATCATCTTCCTGATCAATTAGTGTTGGAGTAACGTATTCATTTTCTCCAATATTCCTCCGACGAATCCAATTATGGAGGCATACGATGGCTTTAACAATTAAAATTGTTTTTTCTATACTACAATTGATCGGTCGCTTCAAAATTCTCCATTGGCTGACTAGAATACCAAACGTATTCTCAATTGTTCTTCTAGCACGACTCAATCGATAATTATAAATATTTCGCTCATTATTTAAACCACCTTTTCCTGGATAAAGCCGGAGCAAATAATCTGTCAACTGAAAAGTTTCATCACCCACCAGAACATATGGTAAAGGCGGTCCACCTGGGCTGAGAGGTTTTGGTGCAGGTACATTCATTTCCTTTGAATTGAATTTCAGACCCATTTTTGAATCTTTAAAAATACCACCGTCACTGCGGCGACCATAGGCTCCTATATCGACGAACGTGAACATATATTGTGCATCACAGATTGCAAGGAGAACAATACTATGGCTATTCTTATAGTTATAATAAGATGATCCTGCGTTAGGTGGACACTAAAAAAGAAATAAAAAGAATATTTAAATAAAGAATAAATAAAGAATATTGTGGCATTAAACTTGTAATTTCTTCAATGATAAATGTAGCATTGATCAGTGACATTGCCTCAATAATAACATGTTTGCCGTCAATTGCTCCTATGCAATGATTAAAATCCCATCTTTCTTCAAATTCTGTAGCAAGGTGTAGCCACTCCTCTGTAGTTTTTGATGGTGGAATTACTTCCCGACAAATAGAGTTCCATATAGCATTACATGTTTCACGTATAACATTGCTTATTGTCGATACTCCAGCGAGATAATGGGCTTGTTCGTTTTAGCTACACTGGGGCTGCTCTGGGTCTGCTCTACACAGGATAATACAGGACAGATAAATAGTTTGTCCTGTATTATCTTGTTTAGAGCAGACCCAGAGCTGCCCCAGTGCAGCTAAAACGAACAAGCCCAATGATACGACATCGAATGCATCGAATCGCCAGTTGCTAAATATCTAAATATAATTAGATCAAATATAATTTTTTTAATTAATGACGTAATGCAATTATAAATAAAGATAAGTAAATCTCAATGTTATAGATAATCGTTCTGCGGGAGGCAATGGTTCTCTAATCACGGTTTGTTTAGTGATTGCAGGTGCCACTAAGTGTAACAACTCCTCAAATTGCGTAGCTGTCATACGATAATAATTCCGGAACTTCTCTGGTGTTAATCTCGGCACAGATACATAATAAAATCCATGTTCACGTCGTCTTTCAAATAATGGATCAATCCAAAACCTCTTTTTTTTATTTTTTTTTTTCAAATTTGTACATTCATTAATGCATACAGCTACTATTAATTTATTTCTCCGTCGTTCCTCTTCATTTTTATTATACACAATCGCGGCAAGTTGACAGATCCACTTGTGATATCTTTCTTGATATGACATTTTAGAGAGTATTTATTTTACACAACACGCACAACACAATCAATATAATTGTAAAAAATTTATCGCTTAGCCCATTTACACGAGCGATAGTCAAAGTTAGCGACATATGAAATCACGTGACTCATTTGTCGCTGAATATGAGCGACGAGCGACACCATGAATACGAAGCTTAAGGGGCTGAGCACAATGAAAAGCACAGGCAATAGGAACAGGGAATAATATAGGAAAGAAAGAGAGAGAAATAGCTTTTTTCTCTTTCTCTTCTATGTTATTTCCTGTTCCTATTGCCTGTGCTTTTCATTAGGCTTGTTCGTTTTAGCTGCACTGGGGCAGCTTTGGGTCTGCTCTAAACAAGATAATACAGGACAAACTATTTATCTGTCCTGTATTATCCTGTGTAGAGCAGACCCAGAGCAGCCCCAGTGTAGCTAAAACGAACAAACCCATTGTGCTCAGCCCCTAAGAGTGCCGTCACATACAGCCCGTAATCCGTAATCCGCACCGGAAGTCCGCAAAAGTTACTAGGTATTTCGTCCGTAACGTTACGTGTGTTTTTAGGTCTGTTCTTTATAGCTGAACTGGCTGTACTAGTTCAGAGTTTATCTTTTTCCCTCCACATTGGAAGGAGAAAGATAAACTCTGAACTAGTGCAGCCAGTTCAGCTATAAAAAACAGACCTTTTATCTCCTTGTGTCCCATGAAGCCGTAATTCCATGAAATTTCCGTAAAAGTTACTACAAGTTACTAGTTATTACTAGTAATGCTTTTTCTAATTTTATTTATTTAACTAAATTTGACGATTTAATTAAAACTTTTGTTAAAATCATAATATATTCTGTAGTTTTTTTATAAATAAAATACAAATAAACAATTGTAATCTGTTAAATAAAAAATAGTACTACCGTTACGTCTGTATTTACGGCTCCATGGGACACAAGGTGATAAAAACACACGTAAGGGCCTAAGCAGAATGGCTGTCTTATAATTTTAAGACAGCCTTAAGTCTTTGGGCGGTATTCATAGTCCGTTCTTATATTCAAAATCGTCTTAAGCACGGACTTATATTCGCTCTCTTCGTCACACATAGATTGTGTCTGACGAAGAGAGCGAATATAAGTTTGTATTTAAGACGATCTTGAATATAAGAACGGACTATGAATACCGGCCTTTGTCTCGAAGTGACGCACAATACTGTCTTGTGTCTCGAGTCTTAAACGTATATACACCGTGTCACGCTGCAAAAAGTACGTGTGATAAACGAATATATATAAAAAAGAACTATATATATACACAACTACTAATAAAAGGTAAATATTTCATAAACATTTATAATATAATATATTTAAATCTGTTAAATATGTAATAACAATTTTATGCATTTCAATGTATTTCAATAAATGAATAATAACCTAACCTAACTTCTTTATAAAAAGTATTTATTAAAGGTTATACTTATTCATAAATCAAATTTTTGATCTAATATTATATGTCTAAATCTAATTATATGTATATATAATTATTTTATATGTAATCTAAATTATTTTGTTATTAAAATTATATAACTATTTTTTTTCTAAAAGTTTAACAAGACATTTTATGCTTTAACTTAACAAATTAAAATTAGAACATACTGTTATATTTTTTTTATTTGATATAAATTTTGATTAATATAATTATAGGAATAAATATGTGTACAGCACGCGCGCTTCCCTCCCCCCCCCCCACACACACAATCATAATGTTAAAATTAAATCTTTTACAGAAAAATTTCTAGTGCAAAATAATGCAAAGAAAGAAACAATTTTTATTGATTGTTTTATTTTGGATGTTTATATACAAATTAAAACGCAAAAAAAGACATGTAAAATATGAAAGAAAATGGCATGTAAGACCTATAAATCAATTAAGGTACAAATACGGAGATTATGAAACACTTTTTCAAGATTTGAAAAAAGATGAAGATTTATTTTTTCGTTATACAAGAATGACTTTACCAATATTTAACAAACTACTTCAATTAACTGAACCTTATTTAACAAAAAACCACTATCGAGCACTTCCTGCAGAACAAAGACTATTAATAGTGTTAAGGTAGTTTAACAATTTTTGTACTTGAACTTTAATTTTTTATTTCAAAACAATTAAATACAAATTTTATTAAGGTAACAAAAATAGGGTCTAAATAGGTATTAAAAAATTATCTTAGACTAGTTACGTATAAATTAAAATAGTATTTATTACTTGTACATACTTCTTGTCAAATAGGAAAGATGTAGATTTTAAAACAGATAATTAACTATCTCACTCGAAACGTATCTTGATAGTATCTCATTATAATCAATAATAGTAATAATAATGTGGATATTATAATAACAAATTTTTCTTAGATATCTTGCCACTGGAGATCTTCCCTTATCTATCGCTTTAGCATTTTGAGTTGGCGAGTCGACAGTGCGTATGCTAATTAAAGAAATATGCCAAGTTCTAATAAATGTATTAGAACCAATATATTTAACACAACCAAATGAAAAAGAATGGAAGTCTTATGCTGAAGGCTTTTGGAACAGATGGAATGTGCCAAATTGTGTGGGGGCAGTAGATGGGAAGCACATCACTTTGCAATGCCCTCGAAATTCAGGAAGTCTGTATTTTAATTACAAAAAATATTATAGTATTGTCTTGATGGCAGTAGCAAATGATGTATACAGATTTACACTGGTAGATGTTGGTGCTTATGGTGGAAACAGCGATGGTGGAATTTTTAGCGAGTCGTTAATTGGAGAAAATCTGAAAAACAAAACATTAAATTTACCTAAGAGGACTTTTAAATTACCTAACAGTCAGGATTGTACACCAACTTTCTTATTAGCAGATGATGCTTTTTCACTAAGTACTACAATTATGAAGCCATATACAGGAAGAAATTTAGACGAAAAACAAAAAATATGCAACTACAGGTTTTCGCGAGCTAGGCGAACAGTTGAAAGCGCCTTTGGGATATTTTCGAATAGATGGAGAATATTTCGAAATTCTATTTGCATGCTACCAGAAACAGCTGAAAAAATAACAACAGCATCACTTTGTCTACATAATTTTATAATGATTGAAGAAGAATGATGTAAACAAAAATTATATAGTACAAATCAATCTCTCAAAAACAACGAAAATGAACAAGTAAGAAAGATATTTAAATTTCCAATTTACAAATAATAATATTTACTTACTTTAAATTTTGATACATTTACAAATATTTAAAATGTAATATAACAATTAATATATGACGTAATAAGTAATATTTTTATTGTAATTCTAAATTTTTATAATTTTTACAAATGTTAATTAAAATATTTGATATTATATATATTTTTAATCAGATTAATCATGTCATTTTTTTAAAGGAAATAAGGTGGATGTCTTTATCAGAAAATTTAGATTTTGATGAAACTGTATCTTCTGCTTCGAAACAAAGAGATACGTTATGTAAGTATTTTATATCACCTGCAGGAGAAGTCCCCTGGCAATACGATTATGTGCAAAGAGGTATATATGGTGAAAAGGTTCAACACTAAAAATATGGTTTATGTACGTATGTAACTTTTAATTATTTATAAACCTTATTCTTTCTAACAAAACATAATTATAAAAGAAGATATACAAGGCATTCAAAAATTACAGTACAATACTTTAATAATATATTTTAGAGAGATCTTAATTTAAATTGGAAAAATGTAATATAAAAAAGTCAAGATCTTATAATAGTTTTTGTATTGGAAGATCATGTACATTAACATTTGTAGAGTTTACCAATGATACCATATTGATTTTCACAATCCAACTAATTTTAATCTTTTGCTTTTTTAGGAGGGGTACTGTGTACACTGTAACAATCTGCTGTAATTGATAAGCTTTACTTATATATATATAATTTATAAGAATAAGAAAATTTAATTATTAAGCAAAGTATCAATAAAAATTATTAAAATTATTACTTACTTTTTTAATGTATTGCTTATTATTTATTATTAACTTCATTAATGTTGAAATTTTCATTATTTATCCATGTTTAATCATATAGCATAATGTTTCAATCAGAAAATTACATTTGCAAGAGAGCCTTGATGTTGATCTGTGTGTAATAATAAATCAATATTTACATAAATAAAAAATAATTACAAATAAAGTTTTTATTAATTATGCAATGAATAAAATATACATTAATGTAATGAACAAAAAATATATGTTTAAGTATTGAAAATAAAAGTAAGGATATACACTTTAGAATTGCACATATTTTACATTTTACACATTTTAAAAATTGCACAATAAGTATTTCAAATACAAAGCATTTTTTAAACATCTTGAATAATAAAATTATACGTTTTATTTAAAATATATATAATTGAACATTATATATATATATTTTTTAAACTCAAAATCTTTATAATATTTTTGATATTATTATTAATAATATAAAAAAATGAAAAACTTTTGTGTAAAATGAATGTTTCAATAATAAATATAAAAAGAAAAATCACGCGTTAAATATATAACAGACATATTACGTTTTTTGTAATGAAGCAAATAAAGCATCTGTTATCATTTTCTTTCTGATATTTTTTTCAGTTTGTGGAAGATTTGACAAGTGAGCAATAATAAACTGACTAAATGCTTCATCTTCATTTTCATATTTGTTATCCAAAACATTGACAAGTTTTTGTGTAACTGATGAAAACATTTTTTCAAATTCTTTCGTTTCATCTATTTTGCGTTTCTTGTATTTCACAGGTTTTGTATCTAATTTTTTAAGAATATTTTCTTTGTTTTTCTCCTCATTATTAGAATTATCTTCTTTTTCAGAATCGCTTGATATTTTATGAAATACTTCATTAGATTTTGGAATATTGACTGATAACTCCGAAGATGATGTAGAAGATGAAGTTTCAATCGCTTTTATATTACTATGCGTTCTGAAAATATAAAAATATATAAGTATATATTATACTATTAAAAGAAAATTTTTAAGCAATAATAACTACAAACCTTCGCTGTCTGACATAATTGTCAAGAAATGACAATTGGGAAAAAAATACAAAAGGTTTGTGAGTTGAAGCAGCACTTCCACTTTTATATTGACCATTCAAGATTCGTTTCTCACGATTGTATTGATTTCTTAGAGATGTACATCTAGTTTGGCAGTATTTAGGTGTATAAAAATTACCTGAAAATTTTGAGATACTTAAATCCATTATTATATTTACTTATCCATCATACAAATTAGCAATAAAATGTGATAAAAAATATATTATTAAAAAAAAAAACATTTGTAACTTACCATAATTTTTATTTAGCATAATTTTAGACATTTCATTCCAAGCGTTATCTTTAATTATTCTGTCTTTAAAATCATTATGTCTTTTATTGTATAAAAATGGGCGTTCTCTGTATAATTCAATGAGAAAAGCATCACCATTTTTTTCTTCTATAGCAATATTTTCTTGTTCATTTGATATCTCTTGACTGTATACATATGATTCACATATGTTAGATTCGCAATATTCATGATCTTCCATTTTAATTGACTGAAACAATTAATAAAAAAGTATACTAATGTACTAGATACTATGGATATATAAATTTAATTTGTCAATCCATGTAATACAATTTAAATAACAAGATAATTTTGATTAGATAATTATATAATAATTAGACATACAATTAAGTTTAAACATATAATATTGGATCAAAAATTTGATTTATAAATAAGTATAACCTTTAATAAATCCTTTTTATAAAAAAGTTAGGTTATATTTATTTATTGAAATACATTGCAATGCATAAAATTGTTATTAAATACTTAACAGATTTAAATATATTATATTATAAATGTTTATGAAATATTTACCTTTTATTAGTAGTTGTGTATATATATAGTTCTTTTTTATATATATTCGTTTATCACACGTACTTTTTGCAGCGTGACACGGTGTATATACGTTTAATAGCGTTTTCGAATAAACGGGGTTTGAACGATCTAGGGTTGATCAATCAAGGCCGGAGCACAGACTTTTACATAAAGCATAACGCATAAGCATAAAGAAATTGATTGGTCTATATATAAGCATAAGCAAATGCATAAGGAAACGGACCAATCAATTTCCTTATGCTTATGCGTTATGCTTTATGCAAAAGTCTGTGCTCCCGCCTTCACTATTTTACTATAAATGCAAGTCTTTCATTGGTGGAGAGGTTGCAATGACGTCATTAACCAATCTTGGGTCGTTCAAACCCCGTTTACTCGAAAACGCTATAAGACTCGAGACACAAGACAGTATTGTGCGTCACTTCGAGACAAAGACTTAAGCCGAGAGCACAAGCTTTTACATAAAGCATAACGCATAAGCATAAGGAAATTGATTGGTCTATATATAAGCATAAGCAAATGCATAAGGAAATGGACCAATCAATTTCCTTATGCTTATGCGTTATGCTTTATGCAAAAGTCTGTGCTCCGGCCATTAAGGCTGTCTTAAAATTATAAGACAGCCATTCTGCTTAGGCCCTAACGTTACGGACAAAATACCTAGTAACTTTTGCGGACTTCTGGTGCAAATTACGGATTACGGACTGTATGTGACCAAGATCTATAGAGCAGTGCTCGGAATCAGTTGAACATTTCAGCCGACTTCCGCGGTATACGCCTCTTTTCCTCTCCTTACCGCGCGCGCCGTAGCCGCTAGGGCTAGTGCCGCCGAGCGTTAGGAGCGACACTATCTGATTATGAGTGGGTTCTTTTCCCTATTTATTAAAATTTTAAAAAATGTATTAAAATTTATTAAAAATAAATTTTTTATTTTTAAATTTATTAAGTGGAAATATTTCAATAGATTTCCACGTCACCCATGAGATACTAATGCTGACGCGTTTTTTTTTAAATGGTTTCCCCCGTAGACCTATTCCACTAAAGATAAAAATAAATTCTTAATTTAAAAAAAAATATATATGTAAAAGAGATTTTCTTAATTAGATTTTCTTAGCCTTTTATGAGAATGAACAATTGATGCAATAATGTAGATAAAAACCACTTTTTGAAAAACGTGTCAGTATTAGTACCTCATGGGTGACGTAGAAATCTATTGAAATATTTCCACTTAATAAATTTAAAAAAAAATTTATTTTTAATAAATTTTAATAAATTTTTTTAAATTTTAATAAATAGGGAGAAGAACCTACTCATAGAACCTAATCAGATAGTGCCGCTCCTAACGCTCGGCGGCGCTGGCCCTAGCGGCTGCGGCGCGCGCGGTAAGGAGAGGAAAGGAGGCGTATACCACGGAAATCGGCTGAAATGTTCAGACTAATTCCGAGCACTGCTTTAATCAATAAGGCAATTTTTTAAGCGGAAAGAAAAATTTTACTTCAATCAAGTACAATTTAAAAATAATTTGACGTTTTTGAGTTTCTCAGTTGGATCATGTCGTGATGCAGTATTGGAATGATTTTGAGTGAAAATAAAAAGCCATTGGATTGATAATCAGAACTTTTGTTTTAATTTGTTTTAATTATTATTTTGTATGTGACGTGTACATTAAACATTAATATAATATCATTTATCAAGTGTGACAGAAACAAGTCGCTAAAATGATGAACATTTTCTTTTTTATTGTTTTTTGAGTATTACTTTTTTAACAATCATTTTTACATACAGATACAGAATACAGATACAGCAGTATACTATTTAATTGAATTATAAAATTTTTGGTTTCACAAGCATATACTTACAAAGGTAAATAAATTGATTTATAAATTAGTAACTACATATAAAATATAAAAGATAATAAGTAGATACCTAACAATATATAACATACGTAGAAAATTAAGAATGTCAATAATGCAAATTAATACTATTTCGTGAATATAATATCTATATGAAAAATATTTACGCAACTATAATGTATGCGTAACGCACAGTAATTGTTTACATAGCTTGTAGTTGTCATAAACAAATATCACTTTGTTAACTATGCTTGGACATATGCTTGATCTTTTATTGTTTATTAACAAACCAGCAATGGAAAATACTCGTTCACTCGGCGTTGATGTCGCAGGTGTACATAATACTTTTTTTGCCAGTTTAGATAATACAGGCATATCATGTTGCCTTTCTTTCCAGAAATCTAAAATATTTTCAAAGAGCGCATGCTTGCTAAATAAAATGTGGCATTCCTTCTCTAAATTATTTTGAATTGAGTCAGTATAAGAAGAATGTTTACTCGCCAAGTCCAAAATAAAATTACTGTTACTGTCAGTCTGCTTTTGATATTGGATTCCATCATTATCCCTTTTTGTGTTTTCAGCATGTTCATCTGCATGTCGTTTCAAAAATTCATAAGGACTAGTATTGCGAGAGTCTAAATATTCTTTTACATTGTCTAAATTTTGAAATCTAGGATCCAATAAGGAAGCTATAACAAGTAAATCTGTTATAGGGAATCTGTGATCAAAATTGTCGAGCATTCTATTTTTCATTAATTTTATCACCAGTGACTCATTTTTATTTGAACTCAAATGCATTTTTAGTTCACTTCTAAATAAAAGTACTAAGTTTAACGTACACGTTTTTTCACTAGACAGAATTTCGACTAACTTTTTAATTTTTTCAAGGAAACAAATCAGTTCTCCAATTGTTTCCCACTCCGAGATTGATAATTTTAGATCATCTTTTCTTAGTCGTCCTAATATAGTATTTATTGCATTTCGATTGTAATTTATGCTCTCCAACATAAGCAAAGTGCTATGCCATCGAGTAGGTACGTCTAATTTAGGAGTTTTCAGTCTGTTCTGGTTTAATTCGTAAGATTGGGAACTAGATTCCTCGTTTTTGTCCAAATCATTAAATCATCTCATCTAAAGACAACGGATCATTATCTTCCATTTCAAGATACTCGGATGCATTATCTATTGCCAATAGAACTTTCTGCTGCTCGATGTCTATTTCTTTTTCTAAGTCGCTGAACTTATACTTTAAAATTTTGACAATTTCTCTCGCCTTTTCAATTAAGTCACTGACTATCCTATTCTTCTTAACTCCGTCAACAATAACCAAGTTATGAAGAGCATGACCTAAGCACAAATGATTTTTGGTATTCGAAATTTTTGCAACCTTTTTCATATTTGCACCGCTGTCACTTACAATGTAACTGTTTTTATTGCTGAGATTAAACTCATCTTTAACAATGTCTAAATAAAATACAATTTTTTCTGCTGTGTGTTTTCCCATTACTAGTTTGTTACCTAAAGTTATACTTTTAAGCTGAAAATCTTGATCTATAAAATGCAGCGTAAAACATATATAATTTTTATGACGATAGTTATCTGTCCACATGTCGAATGTAAAGCAACAGTCATTAGTTGCAGAACTTAGGTATTTTTCAATTAAATATGTTTTCATAGAAACAAAAACGTCTTCTAAAGCAGTACGACTTAAAGTCATACGTGCTGGTAAGTCAGTTGCTTCTTTAATCACGTTATATTTTTTTTAAAAATCTCGGAATCCTTCATTTTCTACAATAGTAAATGGCATTAAATCTTTACATATCATTAACACTAAATGTCTACCAAATAACCATTTTTTATCAGTTTCTTTTATGAATGGATTCTTTGGATGGATGGTGAAAAAATTCGTTAACTTATTTTCAGTGACTTTTTTTGCCTTTTCTTCTCTAACATCATGGAAATCTGCTAAGTGTCTTATGAGATTTCCTGTACTGATCGTACTATTGTATGATTTAATGGCAAAGCTAAAACACAACACAAAATTTATATTAAAATATTTCAAACAAATTAATTTATTGTAATTACAATCATAAAACGAGTTTTATTATATAATAAAAGACAAACCTTGAAAATTTTTCTTCATTTCCTTCAGATTCTGATGTTTTTTGAGCTGCTTTCAAGCAAGATTGACAAAAAACTTTAGATTGCATAATTGCGATTTTTTTATTTCCATCTTTCAATACTAGTGTTCCAAAATTCTTCCATGCAAAGCTTGTTTTTGTGCTCATGTTGGGCAGTAAGCTAACCTCATAATCCTTCACCGGCTTGTTAAAAACGTCCGAGATATTTTCTTTGTCCATTATAATACACAGTCCGATATTAATAGCAAAGAATGCAACATGCAATAGCTTAAAGCATAAAGATAATTTTTCTCATGTGCCAATAAAAAGAAACATGACAAAATAACTAAAAATTTTTTAACATTAGTTTGCATACCTCGAATGATAGAAACAAAAACCTATCACTGATCACTGGCCATAACAGATACGCATCTATGAGAATCACGCGTCGCGCGGCGCGCCATCGCATGACTATCGGCGGCGGCGGCGCGTTTAATTCTACCGGCGGCGGCGAAGTGGCGTGGCGGCGCACGGCTCTACATACATACATACATACATACATACATACATACATACATACATACATACATACATACATACATACATACATACATACACACATACATACACACATACATACATACATACATACATACATACATACACACATACATACACACATACATACACACATACATACACACATACATACACACATGCATACACACATGCATACACACATACATACACACATGCATACACACATGCATACACACATGCACACACACATGCACACACACATGCACACACACATGCACACACACATGCACACACACATGCACACACACGTGCACACACACATGCACACACACGTGCACACACACACATGCACACACACATGCACACACACACATGCACACACACATGCACACACACACATGCACACACACACATGCACACACACACATGCACACACACATGCACACACACATGCACACACACATGCACACACACATGCGAACACACATGCACACACACATGCACACACACATGCACACGCACATGTACACACACATGCACACACACATGCACACACACATGCACACACACACGCACACGCACATACACACACGCACACACATACACACACATACACACACACATACACACACATACACACACACATACACACACACATACACACACACATACACACATACACACACAGTTTTTGTGTACCTGGCCAATGTTTATAAACGTACAGACTAATTGCTTCTTCCTTTCCGTGAGCACATACATTTTAGTTTCAAGAGCACGCTGCTTAGAAGAATATCTCGAAACATGAATCGTAAGTAATAAATTAAATTATTATGCTCTTAAATCATATTATATTTGAAAATTATTATTCATAAATTAAATAAAATTTTTCAATTTTTAAATATAATAATATGAAAAATAGCACAAGAGCTATGACTAGAATTATGTGTTAATGTTTCTTATATTTACAAAATTGTCTTTAAGGATATAAACGTTTCAATCGATTATTTGTCCAATATACATTAAATTAAAAGAATCAATAATTTTAACATTGGAAATACATAAAATCAAAAGTTTTAACTGTAAAACATTCAATGTCCATTTTTTTTAAAAGCTATGTTACTTGAGAAACTTTAAACATGAAAATAGAGCAAAGATAACAGTTATTGGAATAATGTTACATTATACAAAGGTTCTCAGTTATCTGTACTTGTTGACATCGCAAGTAATGAAAATCTTTTGTGGTTAAAATTTTAAATTTAATGTATTTTAAATATTAAACTGATTCTTTTATTGTAACATATATTGAGGATAATCGACCGAAGCGTTTATATCTTAAAAGACAATTTTGTTAATATAAGAAAAATTGACACATATTATTAAATCGTAGCTTGTAACTCTTATACCGTTTTTTATTTTATTGAATTTATCTGTTAGCAAATAGTTAGAAAATATTTAATCATTGGTTTCTTTCTTCTCTCTTATATATATATATAATTTAATAAATATATATTAATTTTTGCAGAGGAAAATATAATGAACGTGGGACATTTGTCCCTAGAAGACACGACAAATGTGCAGCAAATAATGCAACTCATGTTGCATCAACAACAAGAAATAAAAAAAATGCAACAACTAAATTTAATAACAAAAAAATTAAAAGAAAAAGAAGTGGAGAGAGAACCAGAACCAAGAGACGAGCAGCAGCAACAGCAGCAGCAACAGCAGCAGCAGTCGGAACAAGCCGGCGATAATGGTACATTATTTATTAATTTAAACACAATATCAGAGAATTTTCCATATGAGGAATAGGCTAGTGTGATAATATCATATTAATATATATGAAAGAGGTTAATGAAGCCATCGCTGGTTGTTAGTGCGAATTTTTTTATCTCTTATATTTTTTCTCTTGTCTTCCTTCCTTTCAAATAACTTCCTTACTTTTATACATTCTGATTCTTGAATAATAAGATCGATGTATGCAATTCTCGTACACTTTAATGTCTCGAATCTGAGATCAGTGTACATTTTAATCTCAATGCAGACGAATCAAGTTTCTATAAGAAACATAAAAAATTTCGCACTAACAATCAGCGGTGGCTCCATTAGCCTCTTTCATATATATTAATATTTATTTATTTTTTTGTAACAAAATAATTTATTCATATGCATAATTGTTTTAAATTATTAATCTATAAATGTGTTTATTTTTCAGAAAAAAAAAGAAGAAGAGGTGGTTGGTCGCGTGCACGGTGGTACGCTCGACGAAATGTACAACACGAAAACCATATAAGACCAGGTCCTTCTGGAGTAATAAGAAGAGGAGGTGACCGGGGAAACAGAAGAGGCAGTCGGGGAAGAGTAAACCAAACCATAATAAAAAACTATTATTTATCATAACAAATTATATAAATTTTATTTTCTTTTATTTTATTTTTTTTTATTGACTTTTATTTAACTTGACCTCAAATATTGAATAATTTTAATTAATTTTATTATTTTATTTTATTTTAATCAACTTTTTTAATTAAATTTTTGACAAATTTTTAATTTTTAATTTTTTTCTTCTATCTTTTATTTGTAAAACCGACGAACTTTTATTTGTAAAACCGACGAGCTAATATTGATTATATCAATGTTAAAACTAACTTTTTTCATTAATTTTACAACAAATCTTGCGTTTAAATTATATTTGTTTTAACTCAGATCTTAATGTAAATCAGCGTGCGTTTTTTATTTCACACTAAGGATAGCCTGATGACAGGTTATGAAATGTCTGTTTATACTAATGTTATTATACCATAACTCAATACAAGTTTGTTCACACTAAAATCTAGCGTTTTGATTCCTATTGCTCCTTTCCTTTTATAATTTTATTATTTGTTGACCCTTATCATTTTTAATTGAAATAAATAAAATTTCATTAATATGTCTACAAAGGACACCACACTTATAAACGATAGGCATGTAACAAGTATTTTGTCTGTAAATGACACCATATTTATGACCGACAAGTGTATGATAAGTATCTTGTCTGCAAACGACACCATATCTATATAAAGGTAATGTATAAAGAAAAATGAAAAGTGGTACAATAGGACTCCTGGCGAAGATCCACTTGAAAAAATCTAACGCACCATTAGTGGAACCTCTTGGGTGGTGCGGAAGACCACTATATTAAAATGGTTAAAATAAAGTTAAAATACTAAACTATCCGATGTATAATCACATTGGTATGCTTTGTCCAGATTACTTTTGTGTTAAATAAGATAGTCATAAATATTTTTTAAGTAAAAACATGTTTCTTTTATTTTCAATCAATTCTTTCCTTTAGTTCTCAATGTATCTTGCTATTTATAAAAGATATTATGCATTTATAATGTGATTTTTCACGTTAATGTGTAAAATTGGAACATATAAATAAATTAATAATATATTAAATGTTACTTGTTTTGTTTATATATTGCGATATATAATTTTTATTACTTTATTCTTATTTTATACATTAACGTGAAAAATCATATTCTGCAAATACATAATGTTAAAATATTTTATTAATATGAATATGATATATGTTTCATAAAAGACAGTAAATCTCAGAAAAAATATCGCGTCGAGCGAAAGCAACACGCCGCTAGTCAAGCATTTTTGCTGCCAACACTTGGTAGAAGAAACGGTGCGAGCGTCAAAACCGGTTTTTATGCTAGACTTGGTGGGAAAGAGATACAAGACATAGGTCCGTCCACTTCTACTAGTCGACAGCCGAGCGCACACGGACACGTGACGTCAGCGGGTTTCGGTTGCTGCGTGTGAAGCTCTCCGGGGAAAACTGGCAGCTCTGCTGGAAGGGGCATAGCTGACTTGCCGTTGTCCTCAACATCTATCTATCCTTGTCTGTACATTTTATTGCAATACGCATGCGTCGATTATGTTGATGTGTGTGATGACAAACTAGACAAGCTTATCTATGACAAGCCTTCTAATATAATCAAGTCTAAAGAAATAATCATAAAAAAGTAAAGTATCGGGTATAGTAATAAAGTAATAAAAGTATATGTAAAAATGGGACGTTATTGCATTTTATGTAGCTCAACAAACCGTAGCAAAATATCTCTTTATGCGTAAGTATAGATTTACTTTGTAATTTAAAGCTCTTATAGCGTTTTCGAGTAAACGGGGTTTGAACGACCCAAGATTGGTTAATGACGTCATTGCAACCTCTCCACCAATGAAAGACTTGCATTTATAGTAAAATAGTGATTGATCAACCCTAGATCGTTCAAACCCCGTTTATTCGAAAACGCTATTAGCTTTGAGGTTGTATCTTGAATTAATTTAGAAATATAAAAGGTATATTGTACGTATAACGTACATTAAAATAATCTAAAATGTTATTCTGTCCACAACGTTTAGATTTCCCAAAGATTAAAACATCAATAAAGTTTTTAAATAGTTTTTTTATTATTTATTATAATAATTTTTATTGTACTAGTCACTATATATACAAGATATAATTAAAATAAGATAACAAACTTTAGAGGAGCGAGAATATTACATAATAATAAATATTACTTTTTTATTTTTTATTAATAATATATATTTTATATCAGTAACAGTGGGTTTGACAGGCATATGTTGATGTCAAATTTTTTTTTATGTTTGGTCTCGCTCCTCAAAGCTTGTTATCTTATTTTAGTTCATCCTGTACATCTTGTATATAATTATTGTTCATTACAGTATTTGTTTTTGGTTATGTGCATCATTATTTTTATTTTATTTTGCAAGACTATTATTACATATTACTACATATTATTATATATAATTTATAATATATTGCAATTATATTATAATATAACTTAAAGAATAAATTGTTATAATCAAATTTTCAAATGCTTTCCACCTATTTTAAATCTTTCTACTTTCAACTTAAGCGATTATTCACTCGCGCAAGCGCATTGACCGATTTTGTACAGACAAGGATAGATAGATGTAGGGGACACTTTTGTTATGTATATTTAGATAGGCTATGCCCCTTCCAGTATATATGTTCTAAGCATACGACGTATTGTAGAACAGGCCTCAACTCTTATCTTTTCCGGCTTCCGACTTGCAATAGGCCTTACGAATGGATGCAAATATAATATAAGAGATCATGTAAGTGATCAAATTGTTGCACCGACATCCTTGTAAGTTTAAAAAACTCATGATTATTCGTCCAAAAATATGTAAATAATATTTGATGAGTACCATGAGTTTGTCTCATATTTCTTGAAATATGTGGTTTTACCTAGAGTCCCTATATATAGAGTCTGGCCACGCTTGTTTATTTTTATTGGTCGAAACAAAGTTTGGAAAAACATGGCGGAACCAATAGGAATTCTTATAGAAAGTATAATAATTTGAAAAGAAATAGAACAAGAAAATTAATAACAATTAATATTATTTTTTTCTAGAAATTTTTAATTAAAAAATAAAGAAAAATTAACTAATAATACTTAAAATCATATCATTACAGTACATATTATTATTACTTATATATTCAGTATCACAATAATGTTTGTATCACAATAATAAATAAAATTCATTTAAATAAAACTTATTATAAATAAAACTCATTGTAAATAAAACTATTAAAAACAATGTAAGGTTAGAATTACAATTTTTATGACAAATCCTATTTCTTTATAATATCATTATTCTTAAATATTTTATTTTAGAAACCATATACCAAATAATTGTACTTACTTTTATAGGCTTCACTCTGCTTTTATTAATACTATCAATTTGTAGTCGAATAAGGTGTAGTCAATGAAAGTTTTATTCCATAAATATGGTAAACACAAGATGCGTCTATACATATACCGCTGCCATGTTTTTCCAAAACTAATCGAGTGGCCAGACTCTATATATAGGGACTCTAGTTTTACCCACCACCTTTTTGTTATTTTGCGTCTTTTTCTTAAACATAATCTAATTTTTGTTATATGTAACAAAATTAATAATAGATTTAAATAATTTTTCATCACTCTACTTTCCATTTTTATATTTGTTGTTGCACCGACTTACGACTATGGGTGAGTTCCATTTGGCGATCACAACGCTTCAAGGATCATTTTATCCTTGTTTTTCATCGAAAGTTAAACGAGGATAAAATGATTCTAGAAGCGTTGCGATCGCCAAGTGGAACTCACCTTATATTGTAGAATGACAAGTCGTATTCAGATCCGACATTCAACGTACGACAAACGACAAACGACATCCGACGCCGACATACGACGTATTGTAAAACAGGCCTTAAAGCATGTTTGTGACGCGCAAATCTCTAGTTGTAGTATAGGCTGCGTTCCAAAATTCACTGCAAGTACTGAAAATTTATAGTTTACGTAACGTATATTGTAGATTTTCAGTACTGGCAGTGAATTTCGGAACACAGCTATAGATAACTGTGCTTTAAACTAAATGCAGTTGGCAGTACTGATGCTGATGCCGTAGGGATTTAAATGTTTCGTCTCGAGTCGTCTAATGTTCCTTTCCAGTACGTTACATTGCCCAGTAAACACGTGGTTACAATTGTAATTATCGAATTTAAGGTGAAATACTGAACAATTCACGTAAGTGTACCCTTCGTTTTATTCGCTATTACTCGGACTTTTTTTTATTTACGAATCGATGGACATAATTTACTCGTAGATGGGTTATTCACGTGCATATCGTAGCGGCATGCCATTGCGCTTTAGCCGCGGCATCATCCATTGTATATTAGAAAAATATTGTATAATACACTAATCAGTTCTAATTGTTGTTCCTACGTCAGTAAGGCGCTTAACAAATTAAATTTGCACAGTTTGCAATTATACTATTTGTTTTATCATGCAGTTCTAATATCACTCTGACGCAAGATTGCACAATATTCTTTTCTAATAAAATAGAATTTCTAATAGAATTACAGTGGTTCTTTTTCTAATAGACTAAATTATATACGTATACATGAAACAATTTGCTTCTTTTATCACACAATCCTAATGTCATTAATTCAATGCAAGATTGCACAATATTGTGTACAATATTTGTCTTACGTTTCAATATAACAAATTATATATATACATATGTAAGAAAATATATTTAACAAAATTAATTCATGAATTGCTTTAAACAGAAATTTTCTAAATATTTTATCTGCTTTACAGAATGCCTTTGGCTAGGGATTTCCTCCATCCAAGTCCCATCGAGGAAAAGAGGAAACACAAATTGAAGAGGCTTGTACAGAAGCCTAATAGTTATTTCATGGATGTAAAATGCCCGGGCTGTTATGCTATTAAAACCATCTTCTCACATGCTCAGAGGCCAGTGGAATGTGATGGATGTCGCACAATACTTTGCACACCAACAGGTGGAAAAGCAAGATTAACCGAGGGCTGTTCTTTTAGAAGAAAAGTGCAATGTTAATTGTGCGCGATGTATTACTTCTCTTTATATTCGATAAATAAATACAATCACATTATGTATTCTAGCATTGTTTTGCTGTCGACCTACTAATATACTGAATGTATTACAGGAAACACAGAAAACAGAATGTGATAACATTTCTTTTTAATATGATAGCTTTTGTAATTGCAAATTTTAATAGTAAATCAACTGCAGTTATTTAATGTTAAAAATTAAATTTAGAAAAAAAACGTGATTAAAATAAAAGTTACTATATTTTTTAGTTAATTTCAAAGAATATTTTAATAAAAATAATTTAAAGCTTAATTTCTATATCTATAAACTTTTAAGATTAAATTTTTTTCTTTTTTATAAAATTTTTACTAAGAAATTTTTTTTGAAAATTAAAAATTCTAACATTAATTTTAATATGATAGCTTTTGTGATTGCAAATGAATATACATCCAATATAAGTTACGTATTTCTTTACGTATAAAATAAAAACGGATACATGAATAAAAACATATATATATATATATATATAATCATAAATTTTTATTTCCATACACATTCGTGATTGTTTTGATAATAAATTCAATAATTTGCAACAAAGAAGGAAGAAGAGAAATTTCTATAGCACTGTGTTTCAGGATATTCGAATCTCATGCACAATACGTGGATGTAACATAGATAGCTTCTAGAAATAAGCTGCTGCGCATGCTTGCGTTATGTCTTATAATTCGTATATTATATGGCAATATCCTAAATTTATGAAAAAAATCTTAAGAATGTAAGATTGCGTTATATGCTTGAAATACTCCAGAAGCAACTTCTACAGACCGAGATTTCAGGGATAGCTGTAATGAAAAAGAGAAGAAATGATTATGACAAGAAATGCTGAAAGAAACTTGTGGTAAAATATAATATAAAGTAAATATACAAGATATGTAGGACATTATAATCTTTCTATGCGATTATTTTAAAAACTGTTAGAAAAATTAAAATGAGATATTATTTACGAACGCATACCGTAACATCAGGGTTGCCTGGCTGAATTTTCAACTCGTTTAACACCCAGACATTGTTTGTCAATTTGAGAGATTGATAAAGCATATCTTGCCCTTCCACGTTCCTCTTGGCAATTGTAAAGACATTGTTTTGTTGCATTTTTTGCACAACTTGATCCGCAGTCAATATTACTCCATTTAGCGTATATTGTACCTGCAAGTGATACGTGTGTATTTCTTGAACATTAAAAGTAATCTTCAATTTATAAATCTCATTATATATTCTATCTATTGGTATATTGAAAAAAAATCCATGAAATAGAATTATACCTCATTTTGTGCAGGTATGTCTTTCCAAGTCGAAAGAAATACTCTTTTATCTAATTGGCCATCTTCCACGAAGTATACATTCATGGGTACTATACACGCGAAATAGAAAACGTCGATGTTGTTTTTGATAGCAACTTGAAGATTGTTCAAGGGTTCCATGCGTTGCACCGCGCCCGCAGTGGACAATATAATGCTCGCTTCTATACTCGCTCCGGGATTGAGAGGAGCTGGTACTTGCAAGGGGGCCGCCGGCGTCAGTCCGAAACTATTCTTATTGAGCTGTATCGCGAATCCTCCCATAGGTTGCATTGCCTTATTCGTGAAAGTCATGTCCATGCTAATTTGCCCGTTCCTGCAACATCGACAAATCGTACATCATATAACATTATGTAATAACATATACTTATTTATAATCGGGTGAATGCGTTAAATATGCCTTATGTTAATTATTTAAATCGTTAATTTAAATATTCTAAACTTACTTTCTCGAGAAAGTGCCCCAGATATCAAAACCCTTGCCCTTTTCGGCTGGTAGCCAATTAATCTTAGGAGGTATGTAAGATGTGGGACCTTGGTTGAAGCCGAATATATCGCCGAGGAGACCCGTTGTACTTTGGGAAACGACTGGCGCAGGGTTCGTGTGATCGGTGTTGCTCAGAATTCCATCTAAACCGCCTCCGAGAAGATCCAGTCCTAATCCCGTGGACTGTGGAGCAGGTACCGATGGAACTATCGCCGGTCCACCTGGAAAACGGCGTTCAATATATTATCTGCCTTCTCTTACTTTTTCATTGTTATTATTATTATATTTTAATTTTTCGATTATATACGGGAAGGGGATCAAAATTAAAAAAAAAAAATATATATATATATATATAGAAAAAAATCAAATAATTGTTGTCACAGTTATACAATGGATATATTTGTCATTTGCGATTAAGAAAATAAAAAAAAGAAATAACTCCGACAAACTTGCAATTTTTTTCATATTAATACGTTGATTGCCACACTGAGATATCTGATATGATTTCTGCAAAATCAAAATTCACAGACTGCTGTATACGACGCGTCGCGCGTATCGTATATATAGTAAATAATAATAATAATAATCTCTCTCTCTCTCTCTCTCTCTCTCTCTCTCTCTCTCTCTCTCTCTCTCTCTCTCTCTCTCTCTCTCTCTCTCTCTCTCTCTCTCTCTCTCTCTCTCTCTCTCTCTCTCTCTCTCTCTCTCTCTCTCTCTCTCTCTCTCTCTCTCTCTCTCTCTCTCTCTCTCTCTCTCTCTCTCTCCCTCTCCTCTCTCCCTCTCTCTCTCTCTCTCTCTCTCTCTATTTATATATATATATATATATATATATATATATATATATATATATATATATTTAATTGCAGCTTTGTATTTCATTAAAATTTAGGCCGTATAAAGTTTTCTTGTACGGTCCTAAAATTATTCCAAATTGCTCTTCCTAGTATTTAATATTTATTTTTATTTCTAATATTTTCTCTATTGTGCGTAGGATCTTAATGTAAGCCAATATCTTAAACAAAATAAATGACGGACATCATTTTGTACTGAAAAGTATCTCAATAGCCATCGAATCGTCAGGGCCTATATTATAGTAACTTGTATTCATCTAATTTTTTTTATAATGTCAAAAAGACAGAGAAGAAAATAGTATGATAAATGATACAGTTAGCAGTGAAAGCTATGGATACCGATAATATATCGTTACTGTTAAGTTACTGTTAAGCTAACATAAGTAAAACCGTCACCAACAAATTGTTTACGCGAAAATTTACGGGTCACCTACATCTGAATGACACGGTAGTCAACGTGTTAAAGCAAAATTAGGACATTTGCAATACATTAAATTTTTTATTATTAGTTTTATTATTTATCATTACTTTTTTATTGTTGTTATATTTTAATTTTCCGATTATATACAGAGAAGGGGTGGGGAAGGGGGATTCAAATAAAAACGGTAGATAAATTTTTAATAACTGTATATCAGATATAGATGCAAAAACATGTGTTTATTTTTCAACATAATCATTCCCGAGCTCAAAGCAACGGTTTTGTTTTAGCCAACAGTGAACTAAAGAGTGAATACTCTGTGCTTGCTTCAACATAACAACACACATCCTTATTCCGCTCATAGGATAGCACCTTTGAATTTTCACATTTTTCTCTCTTAGAGTTTTCAAAAATCATCTTAGTGGCACAAATAGCGTATTCGAGTGACCGGATTTTGATCCATTCCAGATCAATTAATCACTATTTTACTATAAATTCAAGTCTTTTATTGGCAATGACGTCATTAATCAATGTTGGATCGATCAAAATCCGTTCACTCAAAAACACTAAAAGTTTCGAGACAATAATGAAGTCAAAAAGGCGGTTTACACATCTGAAAGACTTTTTCACAGGCTATTCACAGTTTTAGTGCATTATTGGCGCAATTGATCTTGGAGGTGATTATATTGAAAAATAAATACATGTATTTGCATCTAATATACAGTTATTAAAAATTTATTTGCAGTTTTTGTTTGAACCTTCCTTATATATTATGCGAACTAGGATACTTACCGATGTCCATGCTGAGAAGATCACCTATCAGGGAGTCCTGAGCGGGTATAACTTGTGCGTGAGACTGTGTGGTTGCGCGATTAGAATCCTCGTTCGAATTGCTTCTAGCCGGCAATGATTTCCTGGTGCCTGCGGCTCTGCCCTCTACAAATGCTGTGGGAGGTTTATGGTACACGGACGCTAAACTCGAGATATGGCAAATCAATTCATCCAACAACGTCGGTTCTAATAGATCCGTCTCCTCCGAGATGAGAGGTTTCTCCGCGAGCACCACCTCCTTAGCTGCCGCTGGATCGGTGCTGAGTAATCGCCAGTAGATAAAGCCGCGATCTCGCAAATCGGGATTGTCGGAATCCTGTGTCGCTAAACTGAGCACTTGCTGAACCAATTCCTGCGTATCCGTAGGTCTCTTGAGGAACAGTTTCACGATCGCTGTGAGCAGTTGCAGTTGCACTTGCGTATTCTCATCATGGAATCCCTCAAGGAAGCTCTCCAGTAACTCATCCGCGTTGTCAATACGTTCCGCATATTCGCCAATAATCCAAATCATAGACGCACGGGCTTCAGGCTCGTCAAGCGTGTCCAGATTTTCGCACAGAGTTGAAATTATGCTCTCATACTTGTTAGGATACTTGCGGAAGATATCCTTTATCACTACAATCGCTTCTTGAACGACGTAGTTTACCTAAAAATCGAGAAATTAAAGTATGGATGACGAAGAATTTGAAAATAAGATTATAAAGATTATAAGAAGATAATCTTATAAAATTGATCATCACAAGCGCATTTGTGAAACTTGAAGAAACTTATTCCAAGACACTGTGTGGCATCTTTTTTATCTGATTACCTTAGTTTGAATCAGATCTAGCAACGTAGAGACGCAACGCTCCGCGGACGGCTCGACTTTTATGGCGCAGCGACCGATAGCCCTCACAGCCTTTCTCACAAAATCTACATCAACTTCGGTAGCGTATTCCTTCAGCTCAGACAAGACCTGCGCAATATTAGCTTGCGATGCTAAACGGATCATAATATCCAACTTCTCCAGTTTCACATATATCGGATCATTGTACTTGACAAAGAATACTTTCATCTCGTGTTTCAGAATATCGGGTCGCTTTTGCACGATGAGATTGATATTTCTCAATGCGACGTATTGAACCTCCGGTTCGGAGCTCAATAATGTGACCAGAGGCGGCGCCAATTTCTTCGTGAGCGTACCGACGAAATCTGACTCGGATTGCAGCATTTCCATGAGTTTCATCAATACCTAAAATCATATTGAAGCGCCAATCCGATATGAAATAATCCTTTCGCTTCTAAAATACTTGAAAGAATTCAAAAGAAGAAATTAGTATGGCTTTTTTTTAATTTTTAAATTCTGAATCAATATAATTGTTAAGAAAAACTTACGTTATTAAAGGATTCTTCATTTATTCATAATATACCTACTTTGACAGCGGAAAGCACGACTGCAGCGTTAGCGTGTGCCAGACGAGGAGTGATTCGTTCGCAAATACTTTGCGCCTCGCGATCGTCTTTGGGCGAATAATTCGCCAATGAATCCAGGATGAAAACCTGACCCCATTCCGTACATTCATTGAGCGCCGTCAGTAATTTGTTTATCGTCTGCGCGTTCATCTCCACCAACGGTTGACCATTCGGACTAGCTTCGTTGATCTCGGATAGTGCAGCCACCGCATTTGCGACCACCTAATAACAATCGTCGTACATACATATTATCGTACTATTCACAGCATTACCCTTTTCAGACAGCGGATAATTAGGTGATTTTAATCTTTAATCTCTGTTTAATAACAAATATAATTCTTTCTTACTATTTTTCAAATATAATAGAGTCTTAAGAGAGAGAAACGCCATTATTCGCTACTGTTCAGAATGTACCACGCTCCGAAAAGAAAGCTTATGTACCATCGGGTTGCTGTCGGACAGAAGATCTTTCAATTGGTCCAGAAATCCTTGGTCCTCGACTAAGGCTGCGTTAATGTCATAAAGTTTCGCGACGCACACGGCTGCGGTCTTGCGCACATATGGGTCCTCGTCCTTCAGGCACTTACGCAGCGGCTCGCATAGATACTCCGTTATCTTGTCGACGCGTATACAGCCCATCGTGCGAACTGCTAGCGCGCGAATCAGCGGGTTTGGGTCCTCGCAGTCCTGCGCAAAAATCGGGCAAGCCAGGGATTCAAGTCTAGTCACAGTAATGGCTATCTATCTCAACCCATGAACTTTAACAAAGTAGAAAGTAGCATTGGTACCTTTGTCATCGGAGATGTCGCTAGCTCCTTTTGCGTGTCAGAACGAAAAAGGTCAAATTGGTCACCGTCACCATTTTGCATTAAGTGTTAAATATTATACTTATCAGCCATTTAAAATAGTGTGTAATCGAGAACTGATCATTTTTTAAAGAGCACGAGGTATTTCATTCTTCGTAAGTTTTTTTTTTTCCTTTATTTTGTAACTGTTGCTGGTGTAACTTGTGAATAAAGGATCAAGATACGAGTGTTACATCGATATTAGCACCATGCAAATGAATAATAATTTGAATATATCCTCTATATTTACAAATATTTATATTATTTCATCATATCATATGAAGTATTATTTACAACACGGATTATACATTCATTAGGTACATCGAAATTTTGAGTAAAATACAAATTGCGTGCAAATTGGTAGATATGATCTTTATACAAGCACCAATTGGTAATGCAATCATACATATGAAATAAAATATTTGAGAAATCACAATTTTCATGCTGCTGCACATTAAAATTCATGAATAAGGAATTAACATTTGAATCTATATCATTCTTCAATTCAAAATGGTATTCGCAATTTAAAAATCGGTTTAATATATTTATATAGCTACGAAAAAATGTACAATTTGTTTCAAATGTTTCGGATATAGATTAACATTTACGTGATCTTTCAGAAGAAAAAGTTACATGCTGAAAGCGCGAAAAAACAAGATGTAGTAACAGTGCATTTAGCGTGAATAGCTAATATGAAAGTAACATATGTATGAGACTTTAAATTATCCATTTAATTTTGGTACGCGCTAATTATAAGTATACAGATCGATATAATAATGTAACTAACGAAAAGTACATTCTGGAATTTGGTTTCGTAATAATGTTC